>NC_057806.1:268333619-268338093 GCF_018294505.1 Triticum aestivum
CGCGGGCCGAGCGGGCCGGGCGGCGGCGCGGCGAAGTGGGGCTCCCGCCCGGGACACGTGGCGTCACCCGATAGGTCTGGCGGAGCGGGCGGACACGTCCGCTTCCCGGATTTTTGTCCGGCGGTGGCGGATGGAGTTTTTTTAGGGTTAGAGGAAGGGGATCCGCGAATTTTTGGAGGGGGGGTGTATATATAGGCATAGAGGGAGCTAGGAGAGTCCAAATACGGTGCGGTTTTCGGCCACGCGATCGTGATCGAACGCTCTAGGTGATGGAGCAGAGTTTGGTGGGTTTTTGGGCCAAATTGGAGGGGTGTTGGGCTGCAACACACATGAGGCCTTTTCGGTCCCTCGGTTAACCGTTGGAGTATCAAACGAAGTCCAAATGGTACGAAACTTGACAGGCGGTCTACTGGTAGTAAACCAAGGCCGCTTGGCAAGTCTCGGGCCAATCCGGAAATGTTTAATCCTCACACACGAAAGAAAGATAGAAATGACCACCGGAGGAGAACGAAGCGCCGGAATGCAAAACGGACAACGGGGAAAATGCTCGAATGCATGAGACAACACGTATGCAAATGCAATGCACATGATGACATGATATGAGATGCATGACAACGAAAACAACACACGGAGATAAAAACCCGAACCCGAGAAAATAAATATAACTTAACGCCGGAAACGGCAAGAGTTGGAGTACAAATAGGGAAAGTTACATCCGGGGTGTTACAACACTCCACCACTACGAAAGGATCTCGTCCCAAGATCTAGGACTGAAAGAACGCCGGGTACTCAGAACGGAGGTGATCCTCACGTTCCCAAGTAGCTTCACGGTCGGAATGGTGTGACCACTTGACTTTGAGAATATTGATTGACTTGTTGCGAGTCTTGCGTTCAGTCTCTTCAAGAATAGCAACTGGGTGCTCACGATAAGAAAGATCTTCTTGGAGCTCAATGTCCTCGAAGTTGACGGTGCGGTCAGGAGTCTTGAAGCACTTTCGAAGCTGAGAGACATGGAACACGTCATGAACATTTGCAAAGTTTGAAGGAAGCTCGAGTTGATAGGCGAGGTCGCCTCTCTTGCTGACAATCTTGAAAGGTACCACGTATCTAGGGGCAAGCTTCCCTTTGATACCAACTTGTAACACCCTCGATGCGACTATAGCTCCCACGTGTCGAGGCACGACTTAGAGACATAATCGCATTGAAGGCATATGTCGCAAGTTAGGAAATCTTCACAACATCCTATGTAATGTAAATAATAAGGGGAGAACATAGTTGGCTTACACTCGCCACGTCAATCAAGTACAGAAATAACATTACATCATCCAAAACACTCATGGCCCGACTACGGCGCCAAAATAAAAGAGAACCCAACATGCGACACGGTCCCAATCACCCCCAACTGGGCACCACTACTGATCATCGGGAAAGGAAACGTAGTAACGCTGAGAGTCCTCGTCAAACTCCCACTTGACGTCATACTCGTCACCTGGAGCGGAATCACCTGGACCTGCATCTGGAGTTATAGTATCTGTGAGCCACAGGGACTCAGCAATCTCGCACCCTCGCGATCAAGACTATTTAAGCTTATAGGAAGGGTAAGGCAATATATATGTGGAGCTGCAACAAGCGACTAGCATATGGTGGCTAACTTATTCGCAAAGGAGAGCGAGAAGAGGAGGCAAAGCACGAGCGAGAAGCTAGAGAACAACCTGCGCAAAAAATTACTCCAACACCGTGTCCACTTCCCGGACTCCGCCGAGAAGAGGCCATCACGGTAACACACTCGGTTGATTCATTTTAATTAAGTTAAGGTTGAAGTTATCTACAACTGGACATTAACAAATTCCCATCTGCCCATAACCGCGGGCACGGCTTTCGAAAGTTCAATCCCTGTAGGGGAGTCCCAACTTAGCCCATGACAAGTTCTCACGGTCAACGAAGGAATAGACCTCCTCCCAAGATGTTCCGATCAGACTCGGTATCTCGATAACTCAAGACACTTCAACAGGTTAAAACAAGACCAGCAACACCGCCCGAATGTGCCGACAAATCCCGATAGGAGCTGCACATATCTCTTTCTCAGGGCACACTCAGATAAGCAATCCGTACAACTAAAACCAGCCCTCAAGTTTACCCGAGGTGGCGCTGCAAGGGGCTCTAGTTTGGACCAACACTCAGAGGAGCACTGGCCCGAGGGGGTTAAAATAAGATGACCCTTGAGTCTGCAGAACCCAAGGGAAAGAAAAGGCTAGGTGGCAAATGGTAAGACCGATGTTGGGCATTTCTGGAAAAGCTTTAATCAAGGCGAAATATCAAGGGGTTCCCATTATAACCCAACCGCGTAAGGAACGCAAAATCCGGGAACATAACACCGATATGACGGAAACTAGGGCGGCAAGAGTGGAACAAAACACTAGGCGAGAGGCCGAGCCTTCCACCCTTTACCAAGTATATAGATGCATTAAGATAACATGGCAATATAATGATATCCCAACAAGTAAATAAATGTTCCAACAAGGAACGGCCTCCAATCTTCACCTGCAACTAGCAACGCTATAAGAGGGGCTGAGCAAAGCGGTAACATAGCCAATCAACGGTTTGCTAGGACAAGGTGGGTTAGAGGTTTGACATGGCAATTGGGAGGCTGACAAGCAAATGGTAGGCATCGTAGCATTGGCATAGCAAAGAGCGAGAAAACTAGCATAGCAAAGATAGTAGTGATTTCGAGGGTGTGATCATCTTGCCTGCACAGTTGTCAGAGTTGACTGGATCCTCAAAAGCAAACTCAACGGGCTCCTCGTTAGCGAACTCGTCTCCCGGCTCTACCCAAACAAGAAAAACAAGCAACAAGGATACAATCAACCACGTGCAAGGATCAAACGACATGATGCAATGGTGATATGCTATGCGGGATGCGATGCGGGATGCAAAATGCAAGATATGACAAGAAATGCATGAAGATGGCCTCAACTTGGAATTACCAGGGTGCCACTGGAAAGATGAGATGAAATCGCTTTAAAACGATATAAAGAACGCCGGAATCGGAGTTACGGTTTGGAAATGGCAAGCGATTTAAGAATGACACCGGTCTGCGATTTACAGCAAGTAGGCATCTAAATGCAACGAAATGAACATGCTACAGCCACCAAACATGACAACAAAATACATGGCAGGGACGCACACAAGATTCTTAACAAAAGTCTAGCACTGAGCTACGGTCAATTCATCCATTAATAGGTTCAAACAAGCATGGCAAAAACGCAAATGCAAAACAGATTTCAGACTTAGTGAAATTAACACTTGTCTGAAATTTCAGATCATGAAGCCCTCTTCGGAGCAACAAAGCAACATGATACATGACCTGATTAAGACAAAGAAAAACATGGCATGGAGCTACTCAACAAGTGACCTAGGGCCAAAAGGGATCACAAAATATACTAACAAGCACACGAACATAGCAAAAACATAATCAGTTTTCACACTTAGTTTAAACTGAGACATGCTGAAATAAAACTCACGAAGGCATGTAAAGGAGCTCGATGCACTCACCACGGTGCAAGTCATGGCAAGGCAAGCATACATTCATTAAGAAGGCACAAAATACAAGCTAGACATGGCAAGAACAATGGCATAGCATGCACGGATCAACTACAATAACATCGGCAAAATCGCAAACGAGTTGATGATCTGCCCAGATTCACAACGAAGCAAAAGTAGAGCTTGATTGACTCAAGATAGGGTGCTCCATAATTGCAAACAAAGACATGGATGGATAGAGCATAACAAGATTAACAAAACTCCCTTACTGATCATCCTCAAAAGAGGCACGGATCACTAGGAAACAACACGAACATATGGCATCATGAACTAAATAATCCCAGATTTGGTGAAAACTACTAAGTCCCTGAAAACAGATTTACCGGGTGCCTCACTTTGCAAGCTTGCACAAGTCACCACACACATCACAAAAATGCATGGGTTGCACCTTTGGAAAGAAGACAAAATCCTTAACAAAACATATGAATGACTCACAGGCATAGCATGCACATAATAATCATGGCAAAAATGACAAAAGTCTAACATTAACTAGCAGATCTGACAATTAACTCACGAAGCCTCCTTCTAACAGCATTTCGGGCATCTAGATGAACTCGAATGAAAATGATGCAATAGAATGAAATGATGTACTCGTCGAGGCGAACATTTTGATATACTATATGTCCAAAATGGAGCTACGGATGCGGAGATATCATAGGTCAAAGTATGCATAAAAAATTCAGGAGGAGAGGGGAAAAGTCAACCCTAGAGTTTTTTTTCAGATCTGAGATCCGGATCGGCACGGATTTCGGAGCACGCCGGAGTCACTGTTCCTGTTCGACGGAATCGACGGGGGAGGAGGTCGGCGGCTTGCCGGAGGGGAGGAGAGGCCCGGGGCGGCACCGGCGTGGAGGAGGACGGCGCGGGCCGGCGC
>NC_057806.1:268338560-268352539 GCF_018294505.1 Triticum aestivum
GGAGCCGAGGAAGGCGGTGGGAGCCGGGCGGCGGGGTCCTGCGGGCGAGGAGGCCGCGCGAAGTGGGCCTCAGGGGCCCTCCCGCGGGCCGAGCGGGCCGGGCGGCGGCGCGGCGAAGTGGGGCTCCCGCCCGGGACACGTGGCGTCACCCGATAGGTCCGGCGGAGCGGGCGGACACGTCCGCTGCCTGGATTTTTGTCCGGCGGCGGCGGATGGAGTTTTTTTAGGGTTAGAGGAAGGGGATCCGCGATTTTTTGGAGGGGGGGTGTATAGATAGGCATAGAGGGAGCTAGGAGAGTCCAAATAAGGTGCGGTTTTCGGCCACGCGACCGTGATCGAACGCTCTAGGTGATGGAGCAGAGTTTGGTGGGTTTTTGGGCCAAATTGGAGGGGTGTTGGGCTGCAACACTCACGAGGCCTTTTCGGTCCCTCGGTTAACCGTTGGAGTATCAAACGAAGTCCAAATGGTACGAAACTTGACAGGCGGTCTACCGGTAGTACACCAAGGCCGCTTGGCAAGTCTCGGTCCAATCCGGAAATGTTTAATCCCCACACACGAAAGAAAGCTAGAAATGACCACCGGAGGAGAACGAAGCGCCGGAATGCAAAACGGACAACGGGGAAAATGCTCGAATGCATGAGACGAACACGTATGCAAATGCAATGCACATGATGACATGATATGAGATGCATGACAACGAAAACAACACACGGAGACAAAAACCCGAACCCGAGAAAATAAATATAACTTAACGCCGGAAACGGCAAGAGTTGGAGTACAAATAGGGAAAGTTACATCCGGGGTGTTACACCCTTGCTTATAATTTTTTTCAAGTATAGTTGGTGGAATGTTCACAGGATCTTGGAAACACAAGAAGAAGGTGAATTAGTAAAGTAAAACTTGCTAACTCGCATGCATGTGGATGAAACAATTATAATTACGATGGAAGACAAACGTATCGAAACTACGAGGATCCCATGCAAAAACAGTGCCATGAGTGGTGGCAGCAAACACAAGATCCTCGTATTCAATTGCATCACAGTGCACATCCGTGTATAGAAACTGATTTTTGAGCAATATCTATCCAGTCGAACCATGAAGGACGGCAACAAGCTTGTCGAAGATAGCAACAACTTGATAGTTCTTGTAATTCCAAGAGCGGTTGGGAACTCGACAAATTTCTATCTTCAGTAGACGACAGTCACCATGATCATATTTGAATGTACGTAGACCATCTGTGTGCTCAACCTCAGGGCACTCTGAGATTTTTGGAAGTGGAATCCGCTGATGAGTGTACACATTCACAAGTTCCCACTCACAATTGTATCCAATATAAACAACCCAATCTCCATTTGTGCCAGCCCAGGACTTACCCTTAAGCGATGGCATCTTGACATCACATGTATCATTATCAAGCGGCATCAACTTGCACAAGGCGAGGCATCCGTCGTCCGCGCCCATGCGAACAGGCTTATAGCAAAGAAGATAAGGGAGATCAAACCGCTCCTGGACCCTTGGGTTCCTTGTAATGATGTTATTAGTTGAGTCAAGAATGGGCTTGAACGAACTTGCCATGCTAGCCGAGGTGATGAAATCGCACCGATCAATGAGTTCCCCCACCACGTCATCTTTCAGATCAGGGCAAGAATAACGGGGTCGTTTCCGGCTTGTTCCCTCCATGGAGAAGACGATTGAATAATGGTAGAAGGAAGGGTTAAGGCAAATGGAGGAGGGAGGAAGAGCGTGCGACAGCAGTTCCAAATCGAGAGGGAAAGGCGAAGAGTCGGTGCACGATTGCCAGTTTGCCACGGTACACGAAGAGGCGCCCTGGCCTACACGTCCTTTCGGAAATTGTACAAAAGGACTCGCCGTCGTCTCACTGGCATGTTGGAACGGGACCACATGTCAACGAAACATGGTGTGTAATTTCTCGTGCAAAATGCGATCTAGCCGCGTTGGCCCGAGGTGCCGCATTATTTCTGGACTTTATTTTTTTAATGGCGTGCCATTCAGTTTTGAAGCACGACTAACTGGTACTGTTTGCAGAGAAAATATAAACTACTCTACCACTACTCCACCTCTAGTACTAGTAGTATAAAAAAGATATATAGTCTGGAGCTTGAGAGCTTTCTTACTGAGGGCTTCCCACTTGCTTCTCACACTATCACCCTCTCTCCAGATCTAAAAAGACGGCCTCTCTCTCCCTCCTCACCGGTGGTCACAGATCCGCCGGGGAAGAAAAGGACATGCAGCGTTGACACCCTCATCGTCGGCGAGAAAAGTCACGCACTGACGACAAGGCCGTCCTCTCAGACCTAGCGCTCGCGTGGGATGGCCTTCGTCCCCAAGCTCACTGCCGTAGTGCATGCGGAGGACGATGACCACGAGCGAAGCCACTTCCCGCCAACCCTCAGGTATGCTACCTCTTTTCGAACCATACCCTTGTTCTATTGCCCCATCTGCCATGTCGCTACATGTGGATCTTTTTCCACTCCACCATCTTCCCAATTTGCTATCCTATGTTGTGCTGGTCACGCAGACGAAAACCTTAATTTGCACTATTAAAGGAAACCCTACTTCATGCAGACTAATCCATGTCTGGGTTGAATAAGGATAGGAAGGGAGACTGTATTGTCCAAGAGAGTATGCATCGAACCCGCATCTAGGTTGAAAAGGGGAAAATCAGTAGCTAAGGAACGAGTCTCATGTCTCTTGGTTGAAGAAGGGTAGAAAGGCATGACATCGCAATAGAGAATGACCAGGTCGATCGGTTTGTTGTCCTCACATAGGAAAAAGGTGGCTAAACATAACAAAAATGGGACGTAATCCACATATGTTGCCTGGATATTTGTTGCTCTGGGCAACTATACCTCCCTCACCACTCTATGCGTCCGTGGAGGTACATCGTACTGGCGCGCCCACTGTCCGAATGGGCCTCCCATGCTCTTAGTGTCACTTTTTTGCTGTTAGTATAACGCCAGCAGTCAAGTCAAGCAATGCTACTGCTAAAGTGATGCCACATTTAACTAATGCCGCACTCAGTCTAATGCCACCGATGAATTTAAGAAATGCCATTTAATGTCACTAGATTATTTCAGGGTTAGCTGTTGACTGTGGATGTATTAAAGATTTTTTAGCTAAGGCATTCTAATGTTGTTGCACAGCTAGTATACCAACGATGAAACTTGTTACTACCTTCAGATTTTTGCACTGTTAGTGCTTATAGATTGCATACCTCACTTTTATGAGATAAGTTAATTTTTTTTGTACAGTGTCACCAAAATGCCTAGGCGCTAATGTCATTTTATTTTGGTTAAACTGCACAAAAAATTATGAAGACAAGAGGAAAGGTCAAGAGTGGGCACCTCCTCCTCTGGTCGTTCTCTTGATTCGTTCGAGCAAGTTTTCATGTTTGATCGATTATCAAGATTGGGATAGCAATTTTTAAGGCCCCCCCGAGTTCGAAATGATATTTACCTTGGAGGTACATGGTTTGTAATTTTTTTATACTGTCATTAGTTAATAATGCTAGTTACCTTCAGACTTTTGTATTTGGTTTAATGCTCATGCACAGCTAGTATACCAATGCTGAAATGTGTTACCTTTACATTTTGTATTGTTAATTATTATAGAAATCTTCCAGTGCCAGAGTTTATTGAAATCTGTTCAGTAAAACCATTGTATTGTACCCTGTAATAAAATAACTACTCTACTGTTGCACTAGCCACTAGATTAGTGTATATTTATAGTATTCGAAATTTTGAATGGTTTTGCATTAGCATATGGACATAAATAAAGTGTGGCAAGCTTTCCCAGATATGTGCTCAAGAAAACTACTACCTGTTTTTCTAAATACTAGTAGACGTTTGGGTACTTTAAACTGAACCGTGAAAGCGCCTTATATTAAGGAACAGAGGGTGTAGAGTTCAATCAAATTATCTCGGTAAAGCTAGTCACACCTTTGTTAAAATTAATGTTCATTACGTTATCAGAGGAGGTCTATAAGTTTGTCTCTAATGCCTGTCGACTACATACCTAACATCATGATGTAATGTTAAGTCATTTCCTTTTGTACAATGTCACTGAATTGCCAAGGCGGTGATGGCATTTCATTTTAGTTGAACTGCACAAAATATGCTTAAAAGAAGAGGAAAGGTCAGTAATCAATCATCCTTTCAGAAAGAACTATATATGCCTTTATGACATCATCCTCTAATGCCTTATTTATTCCTTCAAACAGGTGGTTAGAAACAATCTTGCTACCTTTTCCCATTATGAGATTGGAATTCTTATATTTGTGAGTCTATGCTTCAACTAGTGCCACTTTTATAGTAATCATACTTTCAATATCTATGCAAACAGGGGTGCTCGATTTTAGAGGAACTGCACAAAAAGTCCAACTGGTTCAACATTAGGAGCATGTTTTCTTCCAAACCTTTATATCCAATTGGTGGCACTATGAGTTGTTCATTAAGAAGGTACATGGTTTGCTACTATCTTGCTACTCTTTTGTGCTGTCATTAGATAGTAATACTAGTGGTTTGCATGTGAATTTATTGGCAGGGTGGACCTACATTGGAGGTGCAGGACATGATTCAATGATTGGATGCTCAATTTCAGTTGTATCGATTTCACCTCTTCCATCACTGCGAACATGGATATCCTTGGTCTGATGAAGAATAGGTGCTATATTTCTACTCTGAACAAGCAAATCAATTCAGTATGAAATTGTCCAGGGCAAAACATGACTGTATCAAATTGTCCAGTGCAAAACATGATAGATGCTAAGCGGAAGCGACATGTTTAAACCGAAAATACAAGGTAGGGTATATGTTTACTAGCTGCTTGATATTTGTGCAGACAGAGATGTTTGCCCATTGCTATTTGGCAAACACACAAAGTGATCGCAATTTTGGTTGAACTGCACAAGAGAATAGTATAGTCACTGCATGCAGTGCCATTTGAAAATAGACACAGAAAGATTGGATAGTCACTTCATGGACTGCAGAAAAGTAGTATTGTACTATTTATTTGCCAACACTAGGTGCTTCATTGCTTTGGTTTGATTATACAATGGGCATCATTTTTCCTAAGTTAAAGTTTGTATTCCGAAAATAGTCTCGCTATGTGATCAAGAGAAGACCAAATCATATTGCAGTGGATGTTCCTCCATCATGTGTGGTTCATTCTCATGGTTCCAGCTGTTGGTGAAACCACTTAGGTTTGCAAGAGGAATTGTAGACTTCACAAACAAATTTGTCTTTCAGTCTGTACTGAATGTTGGCCAAGAGAAGCATCCATGTTAGTAGGAAGAACATATGTTTTTTCTAGATCTTTGCTTTTGGAGCTACATATTTGTATATGATCTGTGAATCATTGAGATGCATTTACATGTTGATCTTATGTATGGGAATCATACTAGTTGGTTTTAGTTGTGGCTGATCTTTGCTTTTGGAGCTACATATTTGTATATGATCTGTGAATCATTGAGATGCATTAACAGTTCCTTATATATGTTCGCTCAATGTTTACAAGTTACTGATCGATCACTAGCTAGCCTACTAATGCGCTCCTGGCTGTTTTAGTTACGACGCAAGATCCGAAGTGGCAGTTTTTTGAATAAAAATGCCTACCTCTAAAGAACTGACAAGCTGCTCTGAAGAAAATGGCATGCGAATCTGAAGAAACTGCCAGCAAAAACGTTCGCAAATGCCCTATCTCCCAGCTAAAGTTCATCAACTAATGCCCATGGCTGCGACTTGTTGCATGCTACTCGGTGTACTGGATGCGAGCGATTTTGAGTGCATGCATATAGCCGGCCGTAATTAAGGTAGCTAACTAATGCGAAAAAATGTGCTTTAATTGTTGCGGGCCTTTTAAATCCGTGGAATCATTATTGACAAGGAGGGAGATGATCCGAGTGCACTCGTTTGACTGTCATGTCGGCGTGCGACCCAGCACGGACGGGACGGGACGGCACAGTTAGAATTTCAGTTTCTCTACTTTTCCATGGCAAGCTAGCGCGCTAAGCCATGCCTGCTTAATTATGCATTGAATTCCGATGACCGTCGCGCTACCTTCCGCCTATAAGTAATGTTTCCCGGCCTTCTAAGGTGGCACCGTGACCCAACTCGCCCTATCCTCATAAGCCCCCACCGGCCCAACGTCGCTCGCCACTTATCCTCGCTCCCCCACATCCGCCATGCCCCCGCCCGTCCGCGATAGGCGAGGCCGGAGGCGGTCACCACCGGAACTAGTGTTCGGCTTTTCACCGGAACGCAGATAGAGGGAGGAGGCATTCTATCGGTCTTTAGATGGCAATGCGGAGATCGAGGACTTGTTGGAGCGCGACCGCCTGGCGGAGGAGCAGGAGTTGTTGGAGCGCGACCGCTTGGCGGAGGAGTGGCGTATCGCCGATTTGTGCCGCCAGCGGGACATGGAGCAATAGCGCACCGATGCTTTGAGTCACGAGCAGAGCACCCGCACCTGGGCCGACTATGTGGAGGCCGGCACCCGGAAAATTGCCCTGGAGGCTGTCGGGCACGCACATGTTCACGACGCCAATTTTTACTACCAGCTCATCAAGTGGGTTTCCCGCTTAGAAGCCGAAGCTTCGGTGGACCACGCCGGCATGGAAAGGGCCAACGCGCGCGAGCAACGCGCCCTATCGCACCTCTGGCAAGTTCGAGGCGAGGCGAAGGACGCCGGTGCCGGCGTTTAGCGTGTACCATAGATGGCGGCCGACATCGTCTAGTTAGCTAAGAGGAAGTTAGTACTTGTACGCTACTAGAGTATTAGTGGGAGTAGATAGTTAACTTGGCTATGATGGTTGTCAACGTGGAAGTTCAGTACTCTATATGTGGATCAGACCAGTTACTTTGCTCTGAATGTTGAACTTTTCGTTTGAACGTATGGAATGGGCTGTTATTTTTTTTAAATGGGTTGTATTTGTCCTCCACGGGTTTAGAGGCTGACTTGTGGGCCTACCAAGTTGACGCGTACACAATCAGGAGATGATTGTACGTGGAGAGGATGACAGCAGGGACCCGCCAATGTCATGGCAGTACGCAAGCAGGCGCCTCCTTATTTCAATCCAATAAAAAATGGCTCCTCCTAATGGATTTCTGACATCTGGGTCCCATGCCATTGTCAACGTAGTCAATAAACGAGAGAGTTGCAGAATAAGCGGCTGACACCAGGGACCCAGCAGCTCGCCTAGTTATTTTTGTTTTGGGTTAATTTGATAAATGCCACTCCAAATCTGGTGTTTCTGAGAAATGCCGCTGCAATATCCAAACTTTGAAAAATGCCATTTCATGCCATTTCCAGTGGCATTTTTCGAAGTCTGAAGTGGCGTTTTTCAAAGTTTGCAAATTGAAGTGGTGTTTTCCAAAGTTTGCAAAAATTGCAGTGGCATTTTTCAAAGTTTGGAAATTGCAGTGACATTTTTATGAATCTTCATATTTGTTGTGGCATTTATCTAATTTGTTTTTTGAGACGGAAGCATGGTGTCAACTGGGCTGTGCGGGGCACTCTGGCCTGTCTAGACAGCCTTCTCTTTTATGTTTACCACAGACCAGCCCAGTAGTTGTTTTTTCTTTCGGAAAATGGCTAGCCCAGTTTTTTTCTGATTTGCCAAGTAAGTCGCTTTGTTAGGCCTGTTGGGCTGCAAATCTTTCAAGACGAGGAGAGCTTCATTCGGTTGGACGAGAAAACGGCCTATCAATAATGAGAAATGGGTTATACATTTTTAAAACACATCAAACCGACAATTACTTTCAAATTTCTTTTTTTCATTTCAAGATTTTAAATTGCATTAATTTTTATGTGTGGACAATTTGTTGGATTTTATATTGATATACATTTATTTTTAAAATCAGTTTGAATGTGACTCGAAATTTCGGGATTAAAAACAGTTCAGACCGCACCGAAATATGCAACATTTCGTATATTTGTTTAACCGTGGCCCCAATATGGGCTGTAATGCTAACAAAAAGAATATGGGCTCCAAAAAAACCTTAAGAATTAGCAAATGGGCTGTAAATTATTAGAAATAATGGCAGAATAGTTGTATGATGTTTTCCACAGATTTGAGGCTTTCCTAAAAAAAGGTTGACGCACAAGCACTGACTATTGGATGTCCATCCAACGGCCGTCGTGCTTCTTCAATCTCTGCTCTTCCTGCTCCAGCCGCACAAACAAGCGCCAGCGGGACTGCCTGCTCCCTCCTCCTCGCTGCCGGATGTGCTGCCGCGCAGGCCTCACCGCCCCACTGTACTCCCATCGCTGGCCTAGCCATCCCTCTACTCACCCACACCTGTTGTTATTCTCCGGCGATGGCAGACTAACCAGTAAACCCTCGTACAGTCGTACTCCCCTCTGCATGGGAAACAACTGCCGAGTCTTCCCCGCCTCCGTGTCATTACCTTCCTAGGCCTCGCCGTCGTCCACCGCCCTAATGCTCTCGGTGCGGCCTGGTCAACATGGTCAACGACTGACATGCATCTAAAGTGGACTGTACATGGAGAGCCTGACAGCTAGGTCCACGGCAGCACGCAAGGAAATGCCTCCTTATTACGCGCATAATAATGATTCTTCCACGTGACATCTGGGACGCACCGAAAGGGCCTCTGTATTTCGCGAAAAAACATTACTGCTGCTAACAGCTTGGACCCACCAGCTATATCTTTGCACGCAAGGAAGTGCGTCCTTATTACGCACAAAAAAGGAATACTCCTCCTGCTAGCTGGGACCCAGTATAGTGGCAGGCTAACTTGTGGGCCTACTAAGTTGACGGGGACGGAGGGCTTTGTCAACTTAGTCAATATGCACGATTCTAGCTCCAGTGACCGTACGATGTCCATCCAACAGCCGTAGTGCTTCTTCAACCTCAGGTCTTCTTGCTCTAGCCGCCCAAACTAGCGCCGATCGTGCCTCGTGCTCCTGCCTCCCGTGGCCGGCTGCGATGCGGCGAACGCCTCACCGCCCCCTACTACTCCCACCGCTGGCTAGGCCATCCCTCTACTCACCCACACCCCTTGTTATTCTGCGGCGACGGCAGCCTCACACCGCAACGAACCAGTGAACCCTCATACTCCTCTACGCGTGGGCATCCACTATCGCATCTTCCCCGGCTCCGCATCACCCCCTTCCTAGGCCTCGCCGTCGTCCACTGCCCTGGTGCTCTCGGCGCGGCGTGGTTAACGTGGTCAAGGAACGACTTCCATCGGAAGAGTACTGTACGTGGAGAGGCTGGCAGCTTGGTCCACGGCAGCCGAAAAGAAGTGCCTTCTTATTACGTGGAAAATAATTATTCCTCCACCTGATAGCAGGGACCCACCGGACGGACCATCATATTTGGCGGAAAAAAACGTTTCCCCCCTGATTGCTGGGACCCACTGGACGGGCCACCGTATTTTGCGAAAAAATGTTCCCCCCTTATTATGCACAAAAAAATGAATACTCCCCCTACTAGTTGAGACCCACCTTGGTGGGTGGCTGACTTGTGGGCCTACTAAGTTGACGGGGAGGAGTGCTTTGTCAACTTAGTCAATATGAACGATTCTAGCTCCAGTGACCGTACGATGTCCATCCAACGACCGTTGTGCTTCTTCAACCTATGGTCTTCTTGCTCCAGCCGCCCAAAGCAGCGCCGGTCGTGCCACATGCTCCTGCCTCCCGTTGCCGGCTGTGCTGGCACGGAGGCCTCACCGCCCCTACTATTCCCACTGCTGGCCAGGCCCTGCGGGGACGGCAGCCTCACACTGCAGCCGAACCAGTGAACCCTCGTACTCCTCTCCGCGCGGGCTTCCACTGCCGCATCTTCCCCGGCTCCACGTCATCCCCTTCCTAGGCCTCGCCGTCGTCCACCGCCTGGTGCTCTCGGCGTGGCGTGGTCAACGTGGTAAAGGAACGGATTCCATCGGACGTGGACTGTACGTGGAGTAGCTAACAGCTAGGTCCACGGCCGCAGCAAGGAAGTGCCTCCTTATTACGCACAAAATAATTATTCCTCCACCTGACAGCGGGGACCCACCGGACGGGCCACTGTATTTCGTGAAAAAAAACATTTCCCCCTGACTGCTGGGACCCACCAGCTACATCTTCGCACGCAAGGAAGTGCGTTCGGGCAAAAAAATGATTCACCCCCTGAATGCTGGGACCCACCAGCTACATGTTCGCATGCAAGGAAGTGCGTGACAGTCGGGACCCACCTGGTTGAAGCGTACGCAGCGTTGTCATTCTGGTCGCGAACGTGTATGTACATACTGGTCGATGTAGAGGCGCGCACGTGTCATAGTAGAGGCGCGCACGTAGCATGTACACGTACGTACAGCGGCCAGTGTGCAAGAAAGAAAATACGGCCAGGGTCTCGAACGCCTACTCGCGCATACGTACGTGATGTCTACTACACAACCTTCTTCTTGTAGACGTTGTTGGGCCTCCAAGTGCAGAGGTTTGTAGGACAGTAGCAAATTTCCCTCAAGTGGGTGACCTAAAGTTTATCAATCCGTAGGAGGCGTAGGATGAAGATGGTATCTCTCAAGTAACCCTGCAACCAAATAACAAAGAGTCTCTTGTGTCCCCAACACACCCAATACAATGGTAAATTGTATAGGTGTAACGCCCTCGATGCGGCTATAGCTCCCACGTGTCGAGGCACGACTTAGAGGCATAACCGCATTGAAAGCAATGTCGCAAGTCAGGCAATCATTACAACATCCCATGTATAATATAATTAAAAGGGGAGATACATAGTTGGCTTACACTCGCCACGTCACAACAAAGTACATAAATAACATCCATCATACAAACACTCATGGCCCGACTACGGCGCCAAAATAGAAGAAAACCCAACATCCGACAAGACCCTGAATCGAACCCCAACTAGGCACCACTACTGATCATCGGGAAAGGAAACATAATAACGCTGAGAGTCCTCGTCGAACTCCCACTTGAGCTCGTAATCGTCACCTGGACCATAATCACCTGGACCTGCATCTGGAATTATAGTATCTGTGAGCCACGGGGACTCAGCAATCTCGCACCCTCGCGATCAAGACTATTTAAGCTTATAGGAAGTGTAAGGCTTATATACGTGGAGCTGCAGCAAGCGACTAGTATGTATGGAGGCTAACTCATTCGCAAAAGAGAGCGAGAAGAGGAGGCAAGGCATGAGCGAGAAGCTAGAAGAACAACCTGCGCAAGCATAACTCCAACACCGTGTCCACTTCCCAGACTCCGCCGAGAAGAGGCCATCACGGTAACACACTCGGTTGATTCATTTTAATTAATTAAGGTTTAAGTTATCTACAACCGGACATTAACAAATTCCCATCTGCCCATAACCGCGGGCACGGCTTTCGAAAGTTCAATCCCTGCAGGGGAGTCCCAACTTAGTCCATGACAAGCTCTCACGGTCAACAAAGGAATAGACCTCCTCCCAAGACGTTCCGATCAGACTCGGTATCTCGGTAACTCAAGACACTTCGACAGGTTAAAACAAGACCAGCAACACCGCCTGAATGTGCCAACAAATCCCGATAGGAGCTGCACATATCTCTTTCTCAGGGCACACTCAGATAAGCAATCCGTACAGCTAAAACCAGCCCTCGAGTTTCCCCGAGGTGGCGCTGCAAGGGGCTCTAGTTTGGACCAACACTCGGAGGAGCACTGGCCCGGGGGGGTAAAAATAAGATGACCCTTGAGTCTGCAGAACCCAAGGGAAAGAAAAAGGCTAGGTGGAAAATGGTAAGACCAATGTTGGGCATTGCTGGAAAAGCTTTAATCAAGGCCAAATATCAAGGGGTTCCCATTATAACCCAACCGCGTAAGGAACGCAAAATCCGGGAACATAACACCGATATGACGGAAACTAGGGCGGCAAGAGTGGAACAAAACACTAGGCGAGAGGCCGAGCCTTCCACCCTTTACCAAGTATATAGATGCATTAAGATAACATAGCAATGTAATGATATCCCAACAAGTAAATAAAAGATGTTCCAACAAGGAACGACCTCCAATCTCCACCTGCAACTAGCAACGCTATAAGAGGGGCTGAGCAAAGCGGTAACATAGCCAATCAACGTTTTGCTAGGACAAGGTGGGTTAGGGTTCAACATGGCAATTGGGAGGCTGACAAGCAAAAGGTAGGCATCGAAGCATTGGCATAGAGAGCGAGCAAACTAGCATGGCAAAGATAGTAGTGATTTCGAGGGTATGATCATCTTGCCTGCACAGTTGTCAGAGTTGACTGGATCCTCACAAGCAAACTCAACGGGCTCCTCGGTAGCGAACTCGTCTCTCGGCTCTACCTGAACAAGACAAACAAGCAACAAGGATACAATCAACCACGTGCAAGACCAAGCAATAAGATGAAATGATGATATGCTATGCGGGATGCGATGCGGGATGCAAAATGCAAGATATGACAGGAAATGCATGAACCTGGCCTTAACTTGGAATTCCAAGGGTGCCACTGGAAAGATGAGATGAAATCGCTTGAAAACGATATAAAGATCATTGGAATCGGAGTTACGGTTTGGAAATGGCAAGCGTTTTAAGATATGACACCGGTCTACGATTTACAGCAAGTAGGCATCTGAACGCAATCCAATGAACATGCTACAGCCACCAAACATGACAACAAAATACATGGCAGGGATGCACACAAGATGCTTAACAAAAGACTAGCACTGAGCCACAGACAATTCATCCATTAAGAGGTTCAAACAAGCATGGCAAAAACGCAAATGCAAAACAGATTCCAGACTTGGTGAAATTAACACTTGTCTGAAATTTCAGATCACGAAGCCCTCTTCGGAGCAGAAAATCAACATGATACATGACCTGAATAAGACAAGTAAGAACATGGCATGGAGCTACTCAACAAGCTTAACAAAAGACCCAAAGTGACCTGGGGCCAAAAGGGTTCACAAAATATGTAAACAAGCACACGAACATAGCTAAAACACAATCAGTTTTCAGACTTAGTGAAAACTGAGACATGCTGAAATATAACTCACGAAGGCATGTAAACGAGCTCGATGCACTCACTATGGTGCAAGTCATGGCAAGGCAAGCATACATCCACTAAGAAGGCACAAAATTCTAGCTATACATGGCAAGAACAATGGCATAGCATGCACGGACCAACTACAACAACACCGGCAAAATCGCAAACGAGTTGATGATCTGCCCAGATTCACCACGAAGCAAAAGTAGAGCTCGATTGACTCAAGCTATGGTGCTCCATAATTGCAAACAAAGACATGGATGGATAGAGCATAACATGAATAACAAAAGTCCCTTACTGACCATCCTCAAAAGAGGCACGGATCATTAGGAAACAAGCTGAACATATGGCATCATGAACTAAAATATCCCAGACTTAGTGAAAATCACTAAGTCCCTGAAAACAGATTTACCGGGTGCCTCACTTTGCAAGCTTGCACAAGTCACCACACACATCCTAAAAATGCATGGGTTGCACCTCTGGAAAGAAGACAAAATGCTTAACAAAACATAGGAAGGACTCACAGGCATAGCGTGCACACAATAATCATGGCAAAAATGACAAAAGAAGATGAACTAGCAGATCTGGCAATTAACTCACGAAGCCTCCTTCTAACAGTATTTTGGGCATTAAGATGAACTCAAATGAAAATGATGCAATGGAATGAAATGATGTACTCGTCGAGGCGAACATTTTGATATATTATATGCCCAAATCGGAGCTACGGATGCAAAGTTACGGGCGGTCAAAGTAGGCACAAAAATTAGGGATCGGGAGCGAAAAGTCAACCGAGATATTTTGGATCTGAGATCTGCACGCTTCACGAGGAGATCGCCGGAGTTCGTCAACATGGTGGCCGGAGCTGTTCACGTCGCCGGAGAGGAAGGAGAGGGCCGGGGCTTGGCCGGCCGGTGTGGGGGCTCGCCAGGGCGGCGACTTCGAGGCGGTGGTGGCGGTGCACGG
>NC_057806.1:269099783-269108965 GCF_018294505.1 Triticum aestivum
GGGCCTTCATGAAGCGTTTCCATGGTGTCATCTTTGCAAGAAGGGGTGCAGGAATGGGGATAGGGGTTCGTGGATTCGGGGGTTGCCGGCACTGGAGCAGACGAGCCGGCAAAGCTTAAGGAGGGAGACTTAAATAGACCCAGATATTGTCATCGCAAACAGTTCCTAGAAAACAACTGTGTGTGATGTTGTAGATATTTTTATTAGTTGTGAAAGATGAATTTGGAGTGAAGTGGCAACAGATGGTGTTTTAAATAACAGATGGTGTTTTAAATGTACGAGAAATTTTTTACTCCCTTCGTCATGGTTTATAAGGCACGGTTAGATTTACGTGCGTTTCCAAAATAGACAAGATTTAAGGCACAATGCAATTACTCCTACTAGTACTCCATGCATGCGACCGTGTGAATCCTGCTGCTCACGTCGGGGTGTAATTGATGCATGCATGGTGTGAATGTGTGTGTGTAAAAGCTAGTTCTGCATGCTTGGTGTGAACATCTGCATGCATGGTGTGAACATGTCTGTAAAAGCCAGTGGGAACATGGCCCATGGGTGGAAAGCTGCATGTTCCTCTCAGGCTCTTCTTCTTCTCATTCATCTATATAAAGGTCCATCTTGTGCACAAAGAACACAAGCGATGGCTCAATGTGAGGAGGGTGCAGTCGTTGTGGTGGTGGCAGAATGGATCATGGCTGATTCGGAAGGAGTGGCCGTCGTGGTGGAGGTGGATAGCCAAACCAAAGACCCATCAGATGGCAAGGAGGTCGTCGAGAGTCGCCGTCCAAACGCCGACGAGTTGTCCGCAAAGTCCGAAGCCATCCGTGCCAAGCGATTCAAGCTCACCGCACTGATCGATTTTAAGCAATCAACGTGTGTGGGATGCATACATCCATGGGTGTGCACCAGGTGTGGCATCCATGGTGTTCGTTCAATTTTTCTTTGCATGGGGTGTAGCCTGCTGGTGGCAAAAGAGTTGTATCCGTGCCACGTGTGTGGCAACTACATCCAGCCCCGCAATATTTGGTGCAAAGATTATGCGACGGTGGTGGCGTTGGACAAAAAAGGCTTTTGTATTATATTTTGTCACAGCCCTAGTGAATTTTTGAATGATGAAGATAATTGCGAAGTTGTGCCTGATAGCCAAGCAAATTAGTTTGTGTCGAAGTTTGCATCATTGTTGAGGAAATCGTTAACTGGTAACTGCTTGGTTGGCTAGCGAGTAGGGGATTAATCGGCTAATCGGCAAGTTAATCGGCCATTTAATCAATTAATTAGATGATTTTTCGGTTTATCGGCTACTCGATGACCCTATGAGTAGGGATTAATCGGCAAGTTAACTGGTTAATCGGATGAATTCTTGAACAGGGGTTTGCATTGAGGAAAGTTTGAGTTCAATGGATAATCTATGTAAGTTTAAGTTTAAGTGGATCGTCTACTCTTATATAAGTTGAATTCGAAGTGAGCATCAATGTAAAATTTATTTTGGGTGGAAAATTCAAGTTGAGTTCAACTGGATCATCTATAAAATGTTTCATGTTTTGAGCATATGTACGTATATTTTTTTGTTGCAATACCATGAAGTAAGTCTATTGCGCAAAGAAGCAAGTTAAATGATTCAAGTTCATACAAGTCCTCAAATTACATCAAACTTAATCGGGAGGCTTCTCAAATCTACATCAAGTTAATTTCACCATTACAATTCAAGCTGAGTTCAAATAGTTAATTGCAGCCTCAACATACTCTTTGTCAATATTCAAACGAACCGGAAGATCATTTTGCCTCTCTAATGATTGTTTCTTCAAGTGAGGAACCGCATAGTGGATAGACCCCTTGTGCTTGATGATCTCCCTCATGCATGCTTGATGACTCAACCAGATCCTATTGAGCTTTAGATGGGGTACTCAACAAGGGATTCAATAACCTATTGCACACAATATACTTGTACTCAAATCAGTACATAGACCATTAGGAAACCAAATTATGCATCTATTTGTAAGGAAGATGTGCTAAACCTTTTGGACAATCTCAGCAAGGGTCCTCGGCATCTTCTTATGGAACATTGCTTGAATGGAGGCAAACCATCCAAGATCTAATATGTTCAGGTCAGGTGAATTAGGTGGTTGATATATCATCTTAATATCCCAACCACCCCTAGCTGCTTCCTGCATAAAAATTGGATCATCTGGCAAAATGCGAGCCTTAGCGTTGTCCTATTGTACGTAGATGGTGTTCCATCTATCGCTCTCGGGCCACTTTTCCTTTATAGCCGGGAGTACATATTTCACTAAGTACTCCCGACTTTTGTCCCTATCCATGCTATCGGCAGGCTTCAGCTCCCATGCCCCGCTCAACCTATGGAGATAGAAATATATAAAATTAATACAAATGAGCATGAATGAACTTAGCTGAAATTAGTAACATGTACAAGTACCAACCTATTTTGACTTCTCTTCTTAGCTTGAACCCACTCTGTATAAGCCCAAACACCAATCTTTCCATCAAAAACACAGTTTGCCTTGAGCATCATACCTTGGTCTAGCCATTGCCGACAAGAACATGATTTTTTGAATGTGATTTTTGTGTTTACATTCGCAGTGTGGTGCCTCCTCTCTATAAATCAAATACATCTTCTGGGTCTTCCACGTGCGATAGAACCATTTCTCATCGATATGAACCACATCCATATCATCCCTAAAGGTGGGATCGTCTCGCATGCTACACGGCTCAAGATGCCTTAGGCAATACTCCACACGAGCCCTATTGTTTGCATCGGTCAAAGCAAGATTCAGTTCTCTAGTTACTCATCTAATTTGCTTCTCCTTCAACCTACAAAAATAACATCAATGTTTCATGTAAATTCTTATGATCAATATTTACAAGAATATCAAAGTACAACTCTCACCTTCACCAAACAGTGGTTCTTGACATGTTGAAATGTCCAGCAACTTGTTCTAAAGTTGTTCTCTCTCCAGGTGGGATGGCTTCCTATGCATCTATGTTCAACTCAATCTTCTTCCTTCTCGAGTTTAGTTTTTTTATTGTTTTTCACCGTAGTAATACCGCCACCTTTTTTAGCCTCCTTACATACCCTTTGCACTACCCTCCTAGGACATTTACAAATATTCGCAACCTCTTTAGAAACCCCACGCTTCAATCTATTACCCACGCCATTATGTGCGAGGATCATTGCGTATATATGACGCTTGTGTTTGGTACAGTAGTGTCTTCTTGTCTTTTTATTCGCCAAAACATCTAAATGCATTTGAACAAAAATTAGTGAAGCAACGCTAACTATACTGAATATTACCGAAACAGAAATATGTTGTTGTTGTGCTTACTCAAAT
Source organism: Triticum aestivum (assembly GCF_018294505.1). NCBI lineage: Eukaryota > Viridiplantae > Streptophyta > Magnoliopsida > Poales > Poaceae > Triticum > Triticum aestivum. The sequence continues at coordinate 269,103,128 of NC_057806.1, forward strand.
CGAGTGGTGGTTTTTGGGTTTGTACAACCTCTTGCCTAGGACGGTACTCGTCAGCATGAGCAAAATTGGGGTTGTATCCCTTACCTCAGTAGCCAATGTTACCCACATTGTCATCTCCACCAATACCTTACAAACAAAAAGGCAAACAGAATATACATGAGATTATACATGCGCACTCTCGCCATCGCTCATCTCGTGTGCATTGTGCCCACCAATTTATTACCTATGGTGTTACCATCCAGGTTCTCATCATTGCTTATCTCATGTGCATTGTGTCCATCAAGGCCTAACCCATTAACTTATAACATGCACAAATGACCAAAAAAGTAGAGTTTAACATGATACAAATTCTACTAAGCAGATAATATTTTACCAAAACAGAACGATGACATGATGTAGACAAGATCTATTCATGTAGGAATTAGACCCATCTTTTTATCCTTAATAGCAACGATACACGCGTGCCTCGCTACCCATTCTGTCACTGGGACAAGATCGAACCCATCACAAAGCACCTCTTCCCATTGCAAGAAAAATCAATCTAGTTGGCCAAACCAAGCCAAAGTTTCGGAGAAGAAATACGAGGCTATAACAACCATGCATATAAGAGATCAAAGAAACTCAAATAATATTCATAGGTAGACCTGATCATAAACTCGCACTTCATCGGATCCCAACAAACACACCGCAAAAAGTCATTACATCAAATAGATCTCCAAGAACATTGAGGAGAACATTGTATTGAGAATCAAAAAGAGAGAATGAGCCATCTAGATACTGCCTACGGACCCGTATCATCGGAGGAGCACCAATGATGATGATGAACCCCTCTGTGATCGTGTTGCCCTCTGGCAGAGTGCCAAAATAGGGCTCTAGATTGGATCTCATGGTTCTGGAACTTGTGACGGCTGGAATTGTGTTTCGATCGCTCCCCTAGGGTTTCTGGAATATCTGAGTATTTATAGAGCTGAGAGGCGGTGGAAGAGACCTCCATGGGCCCCACCACCCATAAGGGCGCGCCAGGGGCCTCTGGCGCCCTGGTGGGTGGTGGGCCCCATGGGCCTCCCCCAGGTGCTTCCTTGGCTCCCAAGTTTCCTTCTGGTCCAAAAAATCTCCAAAAAAATTCATGGCATTTGGACTTCATTTTGGTACTGATATTCTGCAAAGTAAAAAACAAGCAAAAAAACAACAACTGACACTAGGCACTATGTCAATAGGTTAGTCCCATAAAATGATATAAAGTTGCTATAAAATGAAGGCAAAACATCCAAGAATGATAATATAATAGCATGGAACAATAAAAAATTATAGATATGTTGGAGATGTATCAAAGATTGTTGCGATCCCCTATACTTGTGGGTCATCAACGCTATATCCGTCCGTGGACTAGTGAGGATCAGTCCACGGACATTGATACGGGAGCCGACCATCCAAAGTAGCCGCAAAACTTCCACCTCTTCTTTAGTTTGCAAGCTCAAAATAACTGCATATCAAATCATAGTTGTAATTTCAACATTAGTACAACCAAATAGAGTTTTCAAATTAGCATAGTTCAAGCTTTAAATAAACTAGCACATGTTCTATATGTCCCATTTAACCACCCACAAGTGCTCAATAAAAATTTCCTTGAGTTGCTCGATGTCGAATATGCATCAAAAACTTATTAAACATTGTCGGATTCTAATATGGAAGTTAGATAGGACCACCCATGTTCTCAAATTTAAGAGTTGTGGCAATTTTTAAGTTTGAGAACATGTGGGTTGCTACTTCTTGAGCTTGCGTTGGTTTTCCCTTGAAGAGGAAAGGGTGATGCAGCAAAGTAGAGACAAGTATTTCCCTCAGTTAAGAACCAAGGTATCAATCAATAGGAGGAACACACAAGTCTCCAATGATAGCACCTGCACAACAAACAAATACTTGCACCCAACACGATAAAAGGGTTGTCAATCCCTTCATGGTTACTTGCAAGGATGAGATCTGATAGAGATAGGTATACAAGATAAATAAAAGTGCAAAATAAAGTAAAGGTAAATAAATTGCAGTAAGGTATTTTGGGTTTTTTGTTTTATAAATATGAAAATAATATGATGAGAATAGACCCCGGGGCCATAGTTTTCACTAGAGGCTTCTCTCTTCAAAGAACACATACGGTGGGTGAACAAATTACTATTGAGCATTTGATAGAAAAGCGAATAATCATGACGATATCTAAGGCAATGATCATGAATATAGGCATCACGTCTGTGACAAGTAGACTGAAACGATTCTACATCTACTACTATTACTCCACACATCGACCGCTATCCAGCATGCATCTAGTGTATTAAGTTAACAAGAACGGAGTAACGCCTTAAGCAAGATGACATGATGTAGAGGGATAGATCCAATCAATATGAAATAAACCCCACCTTTTTGTCCTTAATGGCAACAATACAAATACGTTTCTCGCTACCCCTTCTATCACTGGGTGAGGACACCGCAAGATTGAACCGATCACAAAGCACCACTCCCATTGCAAGAAAAAACAATCTAGTTGGCCAGACCAAATCAATAGATCAGTAAGAAATACAAAGCTATATTAATCATGCATAAAAGAGTTCAGAGAAGACTCAAATAATATTCATAGATAATCTGATCATAAATTCACAATTCATTGGATCTCAACAAACACACCGCAAAAGAAGATTACATCGAATAGATCTCCAAGAATATCAAGGAGAACATTGTATTGAAGATCAAAGAGAGAGAAGAAGCCATCTAGCTACTAGCTATGGACCCATAGGTGTGTGGTAAACTACTCACACATCATCGGAAGGGTAACAAGGTTGATGTAGAGGCCCTCTGTGATCGAACCCCCCTACGATAGAGTACCGAAAAAGGCCCCAAGATGGGATCTCACGAGGACAGAAACTTGCGGTAGTGGAAAAGTATTTTTGGTGTGCCCTCTGGTCTTCAGGGAATATTTGGGTATTTATAGAGCTGAGTTTAGGGTTAGGGGAGTCACGGGGGCCCACAAGCCCTAGAGGCGCCCCCTAGGGCGCAACCTCCAGGCTTGTGGCCACCCCGTGGCTCTTCTGGCCTCCTCCTGAGGCTTCATGGGTGTCTTGTCCAAGAAAAAACGTCAAAAAGTTTCGTTCCGTTTGGACTCCGTTTGGTATTGATTTTCTATAGAAGACAAAAACAAGGAAAAACAACAACTGGCACTGGGCACTAGGTTAATAAGTTAGTCCCCAAAAATGACATAAAATAGCATAATAATGCATATAAAACATCCAAGATGGATAATATAATAGCATGGAACAATAAAAAAATAGAGATACATTGGAGACCTGTCATGGGTCCCTCCTTGTCACCCCTCATCCTCCATGATCATGTTGTGCATGATCACAACATGTCATCACCTTCCACAAGGTTTCCGGTTCCCATTGTTTAGTAGGTCCACAAAAACAACAAAACGGTGTTAGAGCACTCCAAATGCCCTCTCCACATCCTCTTTATCTGCTTCTTGTCATTGGGCAAAGTGTGACCTTTTTTGACCAACTAGCTCAGAAATGGTATTGACAAAGGTAGCCCTTGAAGGATAGATACCGTCAACCATATAGTAGCCATGTTGTATTCATGCCATTGACAATGTAGTTGCACAGAAGAGCTTTCCCTTTAGTCAGCCGAGCAAACAATGGAGACCAATTCAACACGTTGATGTCATTGTGGGACCCGGGCATGCCAAAGAAAGCGTGTCATAACCAAAGATCATGTGATGCAACTGCTTTAAGAATAATAGTGGGCTTCTTAACATGGGCTTGATATTGCTCTTGTAGAGCATTTCGATAGTTCTTCCAACTCCAGTGCGTGCAATCAAGTGGTCCGAGAAAACCTGGCTACTCTTGCTTCGAAGATTGCCAAGAGCCTCTCGGTGTCTACGACAGTTGGTTCTCTCAAGTACTGAGGTCCAAACACCGAGACCACGACAGAAGCAAATCTGACCAAGGCGTCTCTGCATGTGCTCTCGCTCATCAAGAGGTATCCGTCTTATGAATCCGCGATCGTGGCATATGCAAGCATCCGCAATGCAGCCGTGCACTCATGATAACTAGATAATCAAACCCTTCCAATGACATCCTTCTTCAAGATGAAGTAGTCATCGAAGGACATGATCCCATGGTAGAGGCGATCGAAGACATTTTTTCATGTTATAAATCACTCGCAAAAAATGTCAGCGAATAGGGCATCGGGGGCAAAGTAGTCATCCATCAACGTCAAATGGCCACATGCCCTGTTCCCTTTGAGCACTCGATGATCCCTAGATCGATACCTTGAAATTGAGAACATGCTCTTCTACTTACTCCGATTCAGCAAGAATTGCCTACGTCATCGCCTTTTCATCTATGTAATCCTCCTCGTGGGACAAGTCACTGGACGACTTAACGTAGTGCTTGTACAAGTACTCCATATACGAATCCATTGCTTCAAAGAATAGACAAAAAAATTAGCACGAGCATTTCACCGAACACTTGCCGTGTGTGGTGACTACCACAGGGGCGGATGTTACCTACACGGTGGCGAACGGGCGAGAGGTGCGGGCCGACAGCGGAGGACGAGCAATGTGGATGTCACGGAGTTCCGGTAGGGGGTTGACGTCGCCAAGAGAGAAAGCAAATGCAGAGAAAGAGAAAAAGATGAAGACGCGGGGTACGACCGGGTTTTAGGTGAGGTATTGGGTGAGCCGGAGTGTCCTACGTGGGTGGGTGTCCGGACTCCCGCAAAGCTCCCCTAATTTTCTTCTGGTTTGCGGGAAACGGATGTCCGGACTGGTCAACGGACCGATTCATGAACATACAGTTCAGTGCAGACGCTTGCCCAAGGTTTGGGGTCAGCTTTGAAGATGCCCTTAGAGCATTTACAGTCGTAGACAGCAAATCAGACCCCTCAAACATCCACGGACGCGTCCGGGCGCATCCAAAGACAATGACGGATCACACCTCAAATTTGCTCTTATGCATCTGGATACCTTATACTACAAACCTTAGATCCATAAAAAAGCATGCAAACGAGGAAATCCATGTATTATGTGGATCAAATAACCTATACTACCCTAATGCTCGTCGGAGATGTCCACTATCTCCATGTGTAACATCCCAAATTTTCAATTTGAAATGTTATACATAGATCATTCTTGCATATCATATTTTATTGCATTTCGTCTCGCGATCCTCGAAATCCTAAGCAACTCCAGGACCCTCGAAGAGAGTTGGGGATTTCCCCGGTTTGCAAATTTGATTTTATCAAATTTTGAAACGAGGATTTTTGGTTTTAATTATTTTTCTCTCCGAAAGTATTTCATAATAAAAATATATGAGAGGAGATAATATGACTTCTCCAAAATAATTGAAATATAGGAGGAAAAATATTTAAAATCAAATGTTTGTTTTATTTGGATTTTATTTGCAATTTTGTTTGCATTAGAAAAAAATTGCACATTTTCAAAATTGCATTTTAGGGCCAAGAAAATGTTCATCCCGTCCTAAATATTTCATTTAGACGGTGAAAATTTCTTTTGGCATTTTTAGATTTTTATTTTATTTCTAGGATTATTTTTAGTTTCGGCGAAATTTATTTAAAAAAAGTGCGCAGGCTAACTGGGCCGAAGCCCAGCCGCAGGCCCGCCTCTCCCGCGCGCCGTCTCCTTCCAGGAGACCGGCCGCACCCCCGCCGCCCCGACTCGGAGGAGTCCGAGCCGGACTCCATCCCCGCCGCCCCTTGCCCCCTCCCCAAGGCACCCCCTCTCCCCTTTATATACACCCCCCCCCGCCGCCACCACCACCCACCACCGCCGCCTCG
>NC_057806.1:269109334-269157687 GCF_018294505.1 Triticum aestivum
CGTCGTGCCTCACCGGACCGACGAGGTAGCCGTCGTTTTTTTTAAAGAAAACCGATCTGGGTTTTTTTAAGAAAACCCTAACTCTTTTTTTTAGGTTCGCCGGTTTTTCCTGGTTTTTCTTTTTAGCGGACGTTCGTCCGTACGTTCGTTTTAACGAACGGTTTTCGCCCATTAGTTACAGATAAGAACGCTCGTTTGGTAGCATGTTCGTCAGTTTTCTTTTATCAGATTTTTTCTGCGGTTATTTCTGATCGCGATTTCTGATCCGATTTCCGTTCTAGTTTATCTTTTCGCTCATTAGTCGGAATCAGGCGATTCAAGCGCCTAGATCTTCGTCTCGAGACCCTCTTTCCGCTTAACCAACTTGCACAAGTTTTTGCTACTGTAAAATTTGACCTAGGTCCAGATTAGTAAATGGATCTTGTTTCTTTCGCCGTTTGAGTTTCGTTGCTCCGTTCGATTTGATTCTTTTTGCAAACCGGAGTTCTTAAGTTGAACTTTCTAGTTAGATCTTCTTATTTGAGTTTTACCCGTGCTTCTTTGCTTGATTGCTTATGTATGCTATTGTTTGTTTGCGATAGAATTCTCGGAGTGTGAAGCGTGTTATTTGGAGTCTCTAGGTTACGCGGATCGTCAGCAAGGCAAGTAAAACTTTGATCATACCCCTTTATCATCCAGTTTTTATGCATTAGTTCCAATCCACAAACATTGCATGGTTAGGATGTCATTAACATGTGGGTTGGGAAGTAGTTGATGAGGTAGAACCTATTACCCTATTACATTCAAACCCTTGGGAGTTACTTCTACGTATTGCTTATATTGCTATGCTATGCTCGTAGACGAGGTTTGGGTGAGTGAAATCCATGACAGATGTGAGATTGATAATTAATGGTTCAACTTAAGGTGGCAACTTAAATACACATCTGGGTGGATTGAGGCACCTGGAGTACCCAGTGTTGCCTGTATTTTTGGAAATCCTGGAGTGCCTGTGTGATCTTCCTATGGACCGCCACCCAGGCTCAAAGGGAACTGAGATTATTCATGCTAGAAACTTCCGTGTGCAGCCACAAGCTATTATGGGCTCTATCATAGTTGAGTAAGTTACGTGAAGCTCTTGAAGAGGTGGATCAGCAGGTAGTGGGTTGTAGGTTTGGTATGGTCTGCCCGGAGTAGAGAGTTAATGTTTCTGAAAGACTATGTCTCGGTCATCCGTTTCTCAAACACCATGTAGTGCGAGAAATCCAACGGAGGTGATCGAGTCTTGTGGGGAAAAGTGCACAAACCTTTGCAGAGTGTACAAACTAATCATGGTTAGCCGTGTCCCCGGCTATGGACATGATACGTCTCCGTCGTATCTACTTTTCCAAACACTTTTGCCCTTGTTTTGGACTCTAACTTGTATGATTTGAATGGAACTAACCCGGACTGACGCTGTTTTCAGCTGAATTGCCATAGTGTTGTTTTATGTGCAGAAAACAAATATTCTCGGAGTGACCTGAAACTCCACAGAACATCTTAGAAAAATAATAAAAAATCCTCGCCAAAGATGAAGACCAGGGGGGCCACACCCTTCTCACGAGGGTGGGGGGCGCCCCCCCTAGGGCGCGCCCCCCTATCTCGTGGGCCCCCTGGATGCCCTCCGACGCCAACTTCAACTCTATATATTTGCTTTCGAAGAGAAAAAAATCAAAGAGAAGAAATCATCTCGTTTTACGATACGGAGCCGCCGCCAAGCCCTAAAACCTCTCGGGAGGGCTGATCTGAAGTCCGTTCGGGGCTCCGGAGAGGGGGATTCGTCGTCGTCGTCATCATCAACCATCCTCCATCACCAATTTCATGATGCTCACCGCCGTGCATGAGTAATTCCATCGTAGGCTTGCTGGACGATGATGGGTTGGATGATATTTATCATGTAATAAATATCCTAACGTAAGACATGGTCTACTCTCAAGATCCCAAAGTCCGCAGCTAAGGAAAGCCCCTTCTTCATAAGATCAAGAAAGTAGGAGCGTCTTTCGAAGATTGGAAAATCTCCCATACTTGGAGAGAAGCAAACCAACCGGCCGATTTGCAATTGACTATGCTTAGTAGTTGACATCTTTGGTCTTCACATTTTCCCTTCCATTTTGTCAAGTTAGTAGAAGAGGATAGATCCAGTAAATTGATGAATGTCAATCTTCATTTTTGTAGATTAATACACTGGTAGGGGTCGATCAGGCAAATCCCAAAGCTGACCCCCGAACAGCTGCCGGACTGCTCTACTAATCTTCTCTCTCTTCAGAAAAACGGAACCTTCTCAAAGACTCCCTTTGCACTAAGAACACAATTCAGAACCCTCCTTCTCACAAGAAGGCAAACCTTGTATGTTGATCGAATCTTCTTTCGCATCCAGAAGAGAGGCTGTGGGCTATCCGAGAGAGTGGTTCAGGTGACTACTGGAGTCATTGATTAAGCAGGTCAGATGGGCTTAGTAGGGCTCGAACCTACAATATCACCGTTATGAGTGGTATGTTTCAACCAATTAAACTATAAGCCCAATCGGATCTCTACATGCCGGGAAGAGCGGACAGAAAGAGGAGACCTTTGCTCTATCTCCTTCTTCCTCTTCCCGGGGCCCCGGAGGGGTTCTTCGGCAAGCCCTATTAAAGAAGCTAAGTGACTTTCGTCACTCAAGTAGTGAGTTTGAGAGTGACCATTAGGGCGACCACTTGTACTTCTAGGCCTTGGCGACCTATATGTTACGCAACACAGCTTCACTCGATTTAGTAAATCAATAGCTCAAACCAGCCCACTAATAGCTTAGATAGTGGCCCTTCCACTTTGGTATAGTTGACCCTACCTATTGACTCAAGGTTCATAGGAAGGGGGAACCCAGACGTAGTGGGATGTAGGCTTCAGTGGTATAGTTTTGTTAGGGTTTCATCCCTAGTATCCACTATGTTCTGAGATTGATGTTGCTATGACTTTGATATGCTTAATGCTTGTCACTAGGGCCCGAGTGCCATGATTTCATATCTGAACCTAGTATGTTTTCATGAATATATGTGAGTTCTTGATCCTATCTTGCAAGTCTATAGTCACCTACTATGTGTTATGATCCGGCAACCCCGAAGTGACAATAATCGGGAGCACTCCCGGTGATGACCATAGTTTGAGGAGTTCATGTATTCACTATGTGCTAATGCTTTGTTCCGGTTCTCTATTAAAAGGAGGCCTTAATATCCCTTAGTTTCCAATAGGACCCCGCTGCCACGGGAGGGTAGGACAAAAGATGCCATGCAAGTTCTTTTCCATAAGCACGTATGACTATATACGGAATACATGCCTACATTACATTGACGAATTGGAGCTAGTTCTGTGTCACCTTATGTTATGACTGTTACATGATGAACCGCATCCGGCATAATTATCCATCACTGATCCGGTGCCTACGAGTTTTCCATATACTGGTTCTCGCTTATTTTCTTTTCCGCTGCTACTGTTACAATCACTACAAAATACCAAAAATATTTACTTTTGTTTGCACTACTCTTTTGTTACCATTTGAAAGTGCATTATATCGACTAGAGGGGGGGTGAATAGGCGATTTTTATGAAATTCTTCACTGAGGAATTTGCCGGTGAGGAAATTCCTTAGCGAAGAACTACTAGCAGCGGAATAAGTACTCAAAAGTAAACATAACGGAATACAAGCATAGTCATCATGAAATGAAGACAGGCATAGAGTACAGGAAGCGTAATCATAGGATAACACAGGATGAAGACAAACAGACTGAAGAAATTGAACTGAGGAAATTGAGAAAGTCTTCAGTCAAGGTCTTCAAACACAGATATTAACAAACACACAACACAGTTATGAGGAAATGAAAGAGTTGAGGAAATAGAACCAGTAAGCTTGGTGAAGACAATGATTTGGTAGACCAGTTCCAACTGCTGTCTCAGTTGTACGTCTGGTTGGAGCGGCTGAGTATTTAAACTCGAGGACACACAGTCCCGGACACCCAGTCAAGGACACTTAGTCCAAGACACCCAGTCCTCATTGTATTCTCCTTGAACTAAGGTCACACAGACCTCATCCAATCACTCATGGTAAGTCTTCAGGCGACTTCCAAACCTTCACAAACTTGGTCACTCGGCGATCCACAATTCCTCTTGGATGCTCTAGACCATGATGCCTAACCGTCTGGAAGAAGCACAGTCTTCAAAGGTAACAAGCGTCGGATCCACTCAGGATCAATCTCTTCAGTGATGCTCAATCACTTGGGGTTTGTAGGTGTTTGGGTTTTGGGTTTTTGGTTTTTCCTCACTAGATGATTTTCGCCCAAAGTCCTCGGAGGATGGGTTGCTCTCAAATGACAAGTGTCAGTTTCTCTCGGAGCAGCCAACCAGCTAGTGGTTGTAGGGGGCGGCTATTTATAGCCTAGGGAGCAGCCCGACGTGATAAGACATAAATGCCCTTCAATGATATGACCGTTAGGTGGATAGATATTTTGGAACAGCTGGCGCATAGCACATCAATGGTCGGAATTTTGAGTAGCAAAATCCTCAGGGCTATCATGTTCCTCACTGTGTAGGCAATCCGCACTGGCGAATTCCTAACTCCTCAGTCAGGACAAATTCCTCAGAGACCAGAAGAACTTCATCTCTGTCACTGAAGAAATTGACTGAACTGTATGAGATTTCCAATGGCTTCACTCGAAGGGATTGGTAGGTGTAGGATTTTGAGTTAAGCATCACATGGAAATTTTTCCTTAGTATTTCCTCGACCCCCTTTAAGAGTACGGTGTTTCCTATGACTCAAGAAAGAGAAAAACAAAACTATGATCACGAAAGTCTTCAAGCTTCATATTTCTCGCATGAATATCAAGTCTTCACGGACACACCAATTTATTCACTTTCAAAGTCTTCATGAAAGTCTTCAGAAATACCAAAATCTTCAGTCGAAGATATTCATTTTTAGGGGTCGACTTTTCCTGTAAATATCAAACTCCTCATAGACTTATAGACCTGTGTATACTCACACACGCATTAGTCCCTTAACCTATAAGTCTTCAATACACCAAAATCACTAAGGGGCACTAGATGCACTTACAATCTCCCCCTTTTTGGTGATTGATGACAATATAGGTTAAGTTTTCAACGGGGATAGACATATGAAGTGTAAATACTGATATTGAGGAATTTGATTGCAAGATATAGAAGAACTTCCCCTGAATATGTGCATAGTGAGGAATTTGCTTTTAAAGCAATGCACACTTGAAGAGTTGAATCATGGAGATCTCCCCCTATATCTTGTAATTCATACACGCATTTAACATATAATATGAAGAATTTGAAATGCATGATGAAATATGGTGCCTGATGAAATTTAGCATGCGTGCAATAATATTAACGAGGAATAAGCATGCAGAATAGTGCATCAAGAGTATCAGTGCACAGTGCACCAAAAGTATCAGAGCACCATCGGGTTTAAGATTACAACTCGATCCAATAAAGTTTCAGAAAACGAGAGTTGTAACTTAGCAAAGAAACGCCCATATAGTAGACCCGCTTGAAGACTAACTCATATTTCTCCCCCTTTGTCATCGAATGACCAAAAGGATCGAAAATGAGGACTAACGCCCCTGAAGATAATCATGTTGATGAAGGAGCGCCAGCGTTGTTGGGGTCGTTGGTTGATGTAGGGTCTGCCGCAGTGTCGTCCAAATCGTCATGTTCATCAGTGTCACGCGATGAAGAATATGAGCTGGCCACCAGAGAAGGAACCTTGACCTTCTTGAATTTCTTCGGTGGAGGTGCAGACCAGTCAAAATCTTCATTAAGACCCATGTTCTTCAGATCTTCTTCACCATACAGATGTGATAGGATTGCCCAGGTGCGACCGAAGACTTGATGGAGGTAGTAGTGGTTTTTCTTCACTGCATTGTGTGTGGCAGTCATGTTGTGAAGAAGTGAACCAAACTGATGCTTAACCCATTTGTGATTTTGATCCACCTTCTGGTGAAGACTAAGCAGAAGTTCACGGTCTGTCATCACGCGCGGAGCAGTGGCTTGAGGAGTGGACTTGGGAGCATTGGAAGAGTCATGTGTGGTGGAGTCATCATTGGTGGAATAAGATGCAGCTTTGCGAAACTGACAATCCAATGGACGAATGCCTTCATCAATTACAGCTGGTGCAGTGTAGTGAGTGTTTTCAGACATCCAGTCCAGCACCCATGAATTCACATCTTCAGCATCTCCGGTGATGTGCAGCGTTGCATAGAATTGAAGAATCAGTTCTTCATTCCAATCGCAGATGTCAGAGCAAAAGTTGAGCAGCCCAGCGTCGTGAAGAACACTAAGGACTAGTGTGAAGCACGGCAGAGATTCCATATCCACGTGAGGAATATGCTCATGGTAGAAAATCTTCTCCTTGTTGAACAACACTGAGGAATAGAAATTGGCTTGACTAGCAGTCCAGAAACGCCTCTTCCTAATGCGAGCAGAGTCATATGGGTTGTAATCTTCGAAGAATACGTGCTCGCCGAAGAAATCATCAGCCTTGAACTTTTGCTTGCGTGAGAATGGATCCTTTGGCTTCGGCAGAGGAGTGTCAGTGAGTTGCATTATGACCTCAGGAATCTCAATCACAGGTTCTTCAGGCTGAGGAATTTCTGGTTCCTCCTCAGTGGCAGTCTGCATAGTTGGTTGTTCAGCAGCAGCAGTTTCTTCAGCGCTAGTGGCTGGAATTTCCTCATGGACAGATGCAGTGGGATGAGTTTCTTCAGAGCCCATGTGAACAGTTTGTGTGGGGGACTGAGGAATTTTCTATAGAGGGGTGAACATTGGAGAGTTTGGATGCTGACTTTCCCAGAATTCATCACTGATTATGGGTGTGGAGCAGCCAATGTCCACATCTTCATCTTCCATTTCTTCAACGCCAGCCTCTTCAGCTGTGAACTGAGGCATAGGCGAGGATATGATAGGTGTTGAAGGGATCGCATCCACTTCAATTTCTTCATCCAACGGTTCAGACGAAGCAGCAGAAGGAGTTTCTTCATCAGATCCGCTGGGGATCACATATTCTTCATCAAAAGGAACAAGGTCCTTTGATGGCCTGGTTGAGATGGGAACAGCATCAATCAGATTTGCAAATGAACTTGTCATAGGCTTCATTTTCTTCAGATCTGAAGAATCTGAAGCAGCTGATGCTTTCCTTTTCTTCACTGCAGCACGCTCTGCAGCCTTGGTCTTCTTCACATCTGATGCAGATGGAAGGATTGGAGTTGAAGTTGGTGCAGGAGCAGCTGAGGAATCTGGTTGATTTTCTTCAGGCACAACTGATGCAGTTGCCTTGAGTTCTTCAGTTTCTTCAGGAGGACCACTAGTGGGTGCCCTGGCAATTTCTTCAGTGGCTGAAATGCAGTCATCAGCCCTGGAACTCACATTTTCTTCAGCAGCCTGATTGTCATCAGCGGTGCTCGCATGTTCTTCAGTCGGCTGAGCAGATGCTTCAGCCTGAGGAATTTCCTGTTGCGTTGGGGCAGCAACATTTGAAGTGGACTGTTCAGTTATCTTTACAAATCTAACTTTGGCTCCTTGCCAATCAGCATAGTAGGCTTTGAAGTCATCGCTGAGGGTTTTGATTTCAGATTGGAGTTTTACAAGTTCATTAGTTGTCATAGTGACAACGTTGTTCTTCAGAAATTTCTCCTTGTACTGCGCTTTCTTGATCTGCCTGGCCTTCTCAAATTTCAACTTTTCTTCTTGAATGAAGTGGGTCAACATGTGACTTTGGCCAGGAGTCAGCTTGAAGTCAGGAAAGGGAGTGTTGGGGTCCTTGTGCCAATCATCAATGTAGTCGAGGATCAGCTTGGGATCCAAAAGCAGTGGCACCTATGATCCTTTGGCTCTAGCGGCCCTGACTTGCCTGTCTCTGATGATTTCTGCAAGTTCATCATCACCAGCTTCGTCTTCATCAGACGGCACTTGGAAAGCGACTTGCTTCTTTTGAGGACTTGGGCGTGGACCTCGTCCAGCAGTGGCCTTTGTCTTGAGCAGTGAGGGGCCAACTGAGGAACTTGGTGCAGCTGAGGAACTAGCTGAGACACCTGAGGCAATGGAGATGCCGGCAGTCCTTTGGCACGAAGCGAGATGCACAGGTGCTGAGGATTTGGTTGGAACAGCTGAAGGCTTTGGCGGAGGAGCTGAGGACTTTGGAGGAACAGGAGCGGCATGAGGAATTGGCCGTGAGGGCTTTGATGATTCTGGCCGTGAGGGCATTGCTGAGGAAGCACTTGGCTTGTGCGCAGGCTTCTTTGACATAGTCTTCTTTGGCTTGACAGCAAGGACCTCAGCAGAGGCAGCAGCAGCAGCAGAGTCTTCATTGAATTTCCTCACTGCTTCTCTGGCTTGCTTAGCCAACTTGCCTTGGCGCTTGGCCCATTCATTAGGATAGTCCTCACCTCGCTTGAGGCTGGTGGGATTGAGTGCGAATTTATTCATGTACTTAGGAGTGACATATCTGTACTCCCTCCATTCTCTTGCCCGTCTCCTCTCTATCTTCTGAATGTGCACTTTGCGCTCATTCTTGGTTTCCTCGGTAGGTGTGCAGTACTCAGCATATATGTCATCAGGGATTTCAAATGTTGTATTTACCTCAGGCATCTTTCCTCCCTTTTGTGGCCTTTTACCATCAGCCATTTTCTTTAGTTGAGGAATTTGAACAATTGAATTCTCTGAAGAAGTATGCAACTTTTCTTCAAGGAACGCTGCAAGTGAGTTAAGTGGATGAGAACCTAGTGATTCAGCAGCTGACATGTGTACCTGTGAACAGAGTATAGTTGCGAGGAATTTGGAGCGGTCATATGCGTTCTCAGAAGATTTTTCAAAAAGAACAAGTTTGAGGAATTTGACCAGATGAGTCTTGAAGATTTTCACTAAGCGTTCTTTGTCTTAGGTTCCAGAGTTGTATAGATCGAAGATCCACACAATTGAGGAATCTTGAAGAAAAATGATGCTTAGAGAAACGAATCAAGAACAGATGACTTTGTGAGGTGTTCAGTGTGAGAATATATGAAGAAAAACACTTTTGAAGATAATCATTCGAATCAACGAGGGCAGTAAAAGTAACTTTTATTTACCCTGGACGAAGAACACGACGAACTGGAGTGAGGAGATGTGAAGTTCGTCTGTGCAGATCTTCCACGCCCTAACTTGGCGGAGGAAGACGGCTACGGCGGCGGCAGAGTGAAGATGTCCGCGGTCGGCGCGAGTACATCGGCGACGAGGTCGAGGCAATGAAGCTCTTCCTCACCGGCGGCGATGAAGTAGCGGCGGCGCTAGGGTTTGAGAAGCTCGAGCTAGAGAGAGAGGTCGAGCGGAGTAAAAGAAGTGAGGAAGGGAAGGAGGGGTATTTATAGCCACGGTGAAAAACTGCTCGCCCAAAGAAATTGGACGAACGTGCCCCTGACCCTTCTCATTCGCATGACATGTGTCACCCACGTAGTGAGAGGTGGAGATCGTGTTAGATCGTGGGTGAGTGGATAAGTGTATCATGGGATGCGGAACGGTTTGAACGGCAAAGCCGAAAATTTAGATAAGATAGATTTTAAAGTTCCGTTCACAATTTCTTCAGCTGACAAGGACACAGTGAAGATTTTGAACGAGTTTCAAATAGAACGCACATGAAGAGTTTGTGAACAAATTGGGTTGAGTATAGCATAGAGGGGAAGGGTCCGATCACATTCACTTAGCAGAAAACCAACTTGAAGAAATAGCAATAAGAGAATGCTGTAGAGGACATAAACTCATATATATATAGTAGCACTATTCTAATACCAGGATTAGAATAACTATTTGGATCACGGCGCGCCCTATATAGGGCCCGAAGAGGCATTCTCGAACTCCTGAGAAAACCCACCCGACCGGTCAAAGAAAAAAAACCCACCCCACCCACTTCCCACGACTCCCTCCACTACCCTCTCCCGATCCCATCTGCACACTCCTCACGGCATCGCGCCGCCGCTGATGAACTTCTCCCGATCCACCACCGCCGCCCTACATCCCGCCGGTGCGCCTAACTCCGGCCACCTACCGCCGCCACCGACGAGCCGATCCAGCGCCGCGCCAGGTTCGGCCGCCCCTTCTTCCCCAGCGCGCTCCCGCCACCAGAGCGCCCCCCGGCCCATGGGTCCCGCCGCCGGTCTCCTCCTACAACCCCGCCGCCACCGTCCCCCGGATCCAGCTGCAACTACGCCACACGCCTCGGATCCGGCTGCGGCACCGCCCCCCACCGCAGGATCGAGCCGCCGCCCCAACAGCGAGATCCGTCCGCCGCCCCCATCCGGCCGCCGTGATGTCACCGTCCATCACCCGGTGGTGCAGTGCGGCACGCCCTTCCCTCCCGTCCGGCGCGAACTTCCCTCTATACCACCTCGACCTTCCCTCCCCTTCGGTGCAGCCTGCCCTCTACTCCGGCGCGCCCTCCTACTCCTCCTCCACGTGCGGCATGAACCTGGCCTTCGACCGCGAGCTCATCGGCCCGCCCATATACTTCGGCCTCATGGGCAACGGCCAGCCCATCGGATGCTACGACGACATGTGGCCGACTGGTGCGTCAAGGTAACTATAACTAAACTAAACACACACATCGTCTTTGAGTTTGGTCCGGTTGTACTGAACTTTTACTGAATAATTTGTGTATGTGTGCAGGTGATCTGCGACCACCTTGGGCTAGGAGTCAAGACGGGGCTGCCCTACATCTGGCACAGCAAGGCCAGCAACCCGTTAGTGAACCTGAAGGAGTACAAGGGCATCTTCTGGCAGGAGGACATCATCCCCTTCTTCTAGGTCGCGAAGCTGACAAGGAATGCGACACCGTGCGGAAGTGCTACATCTCGCTCTCGCAGCAGGTCAAGGAGAAGCCCGGCAAGATCGACCCCTACTTCATCAAGCTCGCCGACGCCATGGTCATCTGGATCGAGGCCCGGGACATGCTCAACTCCAAGGACTCCAAGGAGGCCGACGCCAATGGCAAGCTCAAGGGGAAGTAGATCGAGATCGAGGGAGAGAACCTTTTTTGCATTAGCATACTGAGCAGGCGGTGAGGCGGCGTATACCGGTTTCTTCAGTTCGTAGGTTCAATGCCTGCATCAGGTATTCAGGTTCAGGCTGTTGTGTACTACAAAACATTAGCTGCATGTATGTGAGAAAACCATGCTGTTTCTTATTTTGTTTATGTGAGAAAACAAAAATGTATTTTAGAAGTTCATTTATTATTTCCCCAAAAGTTCATATATTACTACTTGTATGTATTTTGACATTTCACAACAACTGACAAGAATTGCGGCTGGATAGAGCGGCAAAACGATGGTACGCCACTCAAGCAGTGCATCACCGGCAGCCGCGTCGTCTCCTCGGCAGCAAAAAGCAGCTTAACTGAAGTTCAATTCGTACGCTACTAGTAGGTCAACTACAGCAGCAGCAGAGTTCTTAGCATCTTCTTCCTAATTTCCCCATGTGAAATTCTATAAAAAGGAAGGAACAGTCTCCTTCTGGCTCAGCCATCGGTGATCCCGTTCGTGCTTCTCCTAAAGACCAAGTCGAACTTCACCAAAAACTAGAAAAAAGATGAGCACGTTCGTGCTTCTGCTGCAGACCAAGTCGAACTTCATCAAAAACTAGAAAAAAGATGAGCACGTTCGTGCTTCTCCTGCAGACCAAGTCGAACTTCACCAAAAACTAGAAAAAAGATGAGCACGGATGCATGTCGATGTCCGTTGTGTTATCCTGCTGACCAAGCAATTCAAAAGGAGCAGGTGGTTTCGTTTGCCTAAAGTACAAACATAAAAACATTCAGTTTTGATTCTCTGTAGTTATTCCTCCTAACTCGAGGGAGCACTAACCATCCAAATATGTGCTCTTATACCTTTTTCTGTTCAAAGTGTGGTGAGGAATGAGAGGTACAGTATGTCTTTTTTTATATGAAAAATGTTCGTATAGCAATAAGCAGGAAACAATTGAAACTATGTCCTTCTTTTGTTTGATTGTTTCTGTATTTGGCTTATGGAAAAATTTACTTGAGTTCCGTCTAGAAAATTTCAAATTGTAAAAAAGTTAAAACTTCAAATAGTTAAAAAAATCATATTTCCATGTTTCTAAAAAAATAAACAAAGACGTTGTAATAAAAAAAGAGTTTGATGTTCACGCGCGAGGCCCGGCCGCGGCGTCGTCCTGCTCCGCCGCCGCGGTCGTGGAAGATGACCATAGTATTGTGTGTAATGCCTGCACATAGTGTACCAGCACATAGTGTTGTGTGTAATACGAATTGGTGTTGTACTGTGCATCTATATTCTTGTGTAATTTTTTGCTTTTCGAACATGAAATTCATGTTTTAGAAAAAACTAAGTTCAAAGGTATCACATAACAAAAACTTTCATCCATAAAAACCCAAAGGTCATTAGAAAAAGCATCTCAAACAATTTTGTAAAAAAGATTTCTCTGTTAAAATAAACCTAGAAGTTCAAATTTAAAAATGGAGTGGTTCGATGTCTATCAAAAAGTAGGATTTTTTCCATTACTAAAATAAATAAAACTAGGAAGTCCATATTAAGAAGATGGAGAAGTTTAATGATTATAGGAAACTCAGATTTTCCTCGTTAGTAAAGAATGGAAACAAGAAGTTCAAAAATAAAATAACAAGAATTTCAACTTTAAAAAATAGAGCGCTTCAAAATTTCATAAAAAAGATTAAGAAAAAAAAAGGAAGTCCATATTAAAAAGACGGAGAAGTTCGATGAGTATAGAAAAATCTCATATTTCCCTCGTTATTAAAGAATGGAAACAAGAAGTTCAAAAATAAAATAACTAGAAGTTCAAAAATAAATTAACAAGAAGTCCAACTTTAAAAAAATAGAGCGCTTCAAAATTTCATAAAAAAGGATTAAGAAATAAAACCAGGAAGTCCATATTAAAAAGATGGAGAAGTTCGATGATTATAGAAAACTCAAATTTTCCTCGTTATTAAAGAATGGAAACAAGAAGTTCAAAAATAAAATAACAAGAACTTCAACTATTAAAAATAGAGCACTTCAAAATTCATAAAAAAAATTAAGAAAAAATAAGATTAAAAATTCATAAAAAACTCAAATATTTTCATGTAACCGTGAGAAGTTCAGGTTGATAACTGCTAGAAGTTCATGTAATACACGGCGTGCATTTTGTATTAAAAAAAGAACAAAAAAGAAAAGGCAAAAAGTTTTGTTGTTATAAGTTCAAGTCCTTCGTTGAAGAAAGTCAAAAAAATTATTGTGAGAGAGATTTGTACAAAAGTATATAACATTTGCGTAACACTGACGAATGGATGAGAAAATTACAAACGAAAATACGTCACAGAAGTTCAACTGAAAACAGCAGGAAGTTCACCTACTACACTGAATGAATTTCAGATGAAAAACTTTTAAAATCGTCGCGAGTATGAAAAAATGATCAACACGGGAAAGTTAAGTGCTTACAGCAGCTTTCCACCGGTATATCACTTGCTCAATTCCGGTGAGTAGATGGAGAGCTACGAGCAGTGGATGGAGACCTACGAGCAAAAAAATCACGTGAAAAACAGAGTGAAGTTCAGGTACACGCGCCGAGAAGTCCAGGTTCTTCACACGGTGCATTTTTGAAGAATCTGTTTCGTGATAAAGGCAGAACGCATGATCCCGCCATTTTCGAAATTACTTGAAAACTGCTAGGAATCAGAGAAAACCATCAACATGAAAAAGTTCCGCATTTTCCATAGCTTTTCAGCGGTATATTATTTGCCCCATTCCGATAAAGTTTGTACAAATTACGGCAAAAATACGTTTTTAACCATTTTCAAAACTAACATAAAATCATAGTGAATTAGGAGAAACAATATATACAAAAAAGTTTCGCATTTCTTCAAGCTTCCCAACGCCATATCATTTGCTGCATTTGGACGTACGGTTAAAAAATTAGCTCAAAAATACGAACTCAGTGGAACTTGTACCATTTTCTAAATTACTTTTAAACCATTCAAAATTAGAAAAAACTTTTAACATAAAAAAGCAGCGCATTTTCATAAGCTTTCCAACGCCATATTATTTGGCTCAGTTGGATTAGCCATTTAGAAATGGCATCAAAAATACGAACTCGGGTGTTCGGTTTACGAAATTTTACGATTTTCTGAATTACTCTTTAACCGTAGGGAATTAGAGAAAAATTTCAACATGTGGACGGAGCAGTTTTGCAGCAGCTTTCCAACGCCATATTATTTGCCTCATTCCGATAAACGGTTTAAAAATGCGATCAAAAATATGATTCACGTTTTTTGTATGAAGAAAAAACGGTTTTCAAAACTGCTCTTAAACCGCTTACATTTTGCGAAAATTTTAACTTGGGTCATGATACTGATGTCCATAGCTATCCAACGGTATATCGCAAGCCCCATTTGGACACCTTTTAGCTGAAGTTCAACCTAGTACTCGGGGAAGGCCAGGCGCGTTACTCGGGAAGTTCATGTTGTGATCAGAATATTATTCTGATCCCATGATCAGAATAGTGTTTATGTGTGTGTCTATATATATATATATATATATATATATATATATATATATATATATATATGTATGTATGTATATATATATAGCCAATGAAGAAAAATGACGGAACCAGTGAAGACTATGCAAAGTTGAAGAATATGAATAATTTGAGGAATTTCAACTTTTGGTGGTGGCGTGACCCACCGTATAAGAATGATGATTTCAGACACCGCGTACAATTATTGTAGGGTTCTGAGAATCAAATTCTTCGTTAATTTCTTCACACTAAGAGTTCTACTCTTCATTGATTAAAGTAAAACGTTTCTTCATGTGTTGCACATCTAAGTCATCAATTTTGCATAAGTATTAGGATGAGTGCCCTTTTCACGGAACATTCGAAGATTCTAGGATATTTCACACCGCAACTTGCTAAATATCTTCTCATCCAAGGGCTTTGTGAAGATATCGGCTAGCTGTTCTTCAGTCTTCACATGCTCAATAGAAATGTCGCCCTTCAACACATGATCACGAAGAAAATGATGATGAATCTGAATGTGCTTTGTCTTCGAGTGCTGAACTGGGTTGTGAGCAATCTTGATGGCACTCTCATTGTTACAGAAGAGATGTACATTCTTCATGTTGACGCCGTAGTCCTTGAGAGTTTGCTTCATCCATAGCAATTGGGCACAGCAAGAACCAGCGGAAATGTACTCAGCTTCAGCAGTAGATAGTGATACGCAGTTTTGTTTCTTCGAGGACCAATAGACCAAAGATTGTCCAAGGAAATGACATGTACCAGATGTTGACTTGCGATCCACACGATCACCAGCATAATCAGAGTCAGAATATCCAACAAGATCAAATCCGAGCCCTTGGGGTACCATAATCCAAGTGTTGGTGTGTGAGCTAGATATCGAAGAATATGCTTCACAGCCTTATGGTGTGATTCCTTCGGTGCAGCTTGAAATCAGGCACACATGCAAACACTAAGCATTATATCTGGCCTAGATGCACATAAGTATAATAAGGAACCTATCATGGAGCGGTATACCTTATGATCGAAGTCAATACCATTTTCATCAGTGCACAGATGGCCATTTGTGGGCATAGGAATTTTGACGCCTTTGCAATCTTGCATGCCGAATTTCCTCAGTACATCCTTGAGGTATTTCTCCTGAGATATGAATATGCCATTGTGTTGTTGACGAATTTGAAGACCTAAGAAGAATTTCAACTCTCCCATACTAGACATTTCATTTCTTCACTCATCATATAGGCAAATTCATCACTATAACATTGGTCAGTACAGCCAAAGATAATATCATCAACATATACTTGGCACACAAACAATTCACCATCATAAGATTTAGTGAAAAGAGTAGGGTCGAGTGAACCGGATTTGAAGCCTTTCTTCATGAAGAGTTCCTTCAAAGTATCATACCAAGCCCGTGGGGCCTGCTTGAGGCCATAGAGGGCCTTGTTGAGTCTGAAGACTTTGTCAAGATTCTTTGGATCTTCAAAACCTGGGGGTTGAGCAACATATACTTCTTCCTCAAGCTTACCATTGAGGAATGCACTTTTCACATCCATTTGATATAGAGTGATATCATGATGGTTAGCATAAGCAAGTAATATGCGAATAGCCTCAAGTCTAGCAACAGGTGCAAAAGTTTCATTGAAATCAATTCCTTCAACCCGTGTGTAGCCTTGAGCTACAAGCCGTGCCTTATTCCTCACCACAAGGCCATTTTCATCTTGCTCGTTGTGGTAGATCCACTTTGTGTCGATGATATTGTGCTTGCGAGGATCTGGACGTTTGACCAGTTCCCAGACATTGTTGAGCTCGAACTGATGTAATTCTTCTTGCATGGTCTGAATCCACTCAGGCTCCAGAAATGCTTCATCTACCTTAGTGGGCTCTGTAATAGAGACAAAAGCATACTGCCCACAAAAGTTAGACAAATGTGAAGCTTTTGAGCGTGTGAGAGGACCTGGCGCTTTGATGTCATTGATGATCTTTTCAATTTGCACTTCTTTTGCAATGAGAGGATGAGCTGGTTGTCATTGAAGAATTTGATCAGCGTTTTCTTCAGCACCATTTTCTTCAGCATTTTCTTCAGATGCATTAGCTCGACGTTCTTCATGTTCTGGAATGAATTCTTCAGCAGATTCTTCAGTGGGAATGACATCCTTAGTAGCCTTAAACTTGATAGTTTCCTCAGGTGTTGGTTCATCTATCATAGTAGGTAGGTTCTCTCTATGCGAGCCATTAGTTTCATCGAACCGCACATCTACAGTTTCAACAACTTTGTGAAGAACATTGTTGAAGACTCTGTAGGTGTGCGAGTCCTTTCCGTAACCAAGCATAAAACCTTCATGTGCTTTCGGTGCAAATTTTGAGTTGTGATGAGGATATCTAATTCAACATTTAGCACCGAAGACTTTGAAATAACTTACATTGGGTTTCTTATCAGTGAGGAGTTCATAGGCAGTCTTTTTGAAGAATTTGTGAAGATATACTTTGTTGATGATGTGGCACGCAGTATCAATTGCCTCAGTCCAGAAACGACGAGGCGTTTTTGTATTCATCAAGCATAGTGCGAGCCATCTCAGCAAGAGTCCTATTCTTGCGCTCCACGATGCCATTCTGCTGAGGAGTGTAAGGAGCAGATAACTCATGAGTGATACCAAGTTCATCAAGATAGTCATCGAGACCAGAAATCTTGAACTCAGTGCCATCGTCACTTCTGATGTGCTTGATCTTCACACCAAAGTTGGTTGAAGCCCTCGAGGAAAATCGTTTGAAGACTTCCTGCACTTCATGTTTGTAAGTAACAAGGTGTACCCATGTGTAACGAGAATAATCATCAACAATAATGAAGCCATATTGAGATGCTTCATTTGAGATAGCAGAATAACGATTAGGACCAAAGAGATCCATGTGAAGCAATTCAAATGGGCGAGTGGTGGTCATGATAGTTTTCGCTGGATGCTTGGCCTTGGTCATCTTCCCAGCTTCACAGGCTCCGCATAGGTGATCCTTAAGGAATTTGACATTCTCGATGCCAATGACATGCTTTTTCTTCGCAAGCGTGTGCAAATTCCTCATGCCTGCATGACCAAGTCGTCGATGACAGAGCCAGCCTTCTGAAGCTTTTGCAAGTAAGCACATGGCTGGTTGTGGTCCTGTAGATAAATCAACAATATACAGGTCTCCTCTCCTAAAGCCTTCAGAGACTTTGGAATTGTCAGCTTCCATAACCACAACACAATGGTACTTGCCGAAGACAACAACCATATCAAGATCACAAAGCATTGAGACAGACATAAGGTTGTATCCTAAGGACTCAACAAGCATGACTTTGTCCATGTGTCGATCCTTTGTAATCGCAACCTTACCTAGACCCAATACCTGACTTTTGCCTTTGTCAGCAAAGATGATATGCTTCAGATGCGACGGAGATAATGGAGTATCCATCAATAGATTCTTGTCACCAGTCATGTGGTTTGTACATCCACTATCGAGGACCCACTCAGTGGCTTTGGGTTGATCATCCTGCAGATGAATTAGTGCAGCTTACAAACTCATATACTTCATCAGTGAAGAATATGACATCAATTCATCAGATCAATTTCATCAAGTAAAAGAACTAATAACGCAATATGAGGACGTGAGAAATGAAAGTTCATTTCTTCATGGTTAGCCTGCGTCCTTTCAGGCATGCTCAGGTCTCCAGCAAAATCTTCAGACGATTATGTGCGTCTGGAGACCTGACCCTGCAGAAGAGATTAGTTCTTTTTCTTCACCACCCACATCTGAAGGGGTGGCAAAGAGTTCATCATTCTGCGAGCTCCATACGAGAAGGATGGCATAGAAGCCAGTCCATTTCGTTTCACATAAGAGGGGTTAGAGTAAGCATAAGAGTATGCAGAGAAATTCTTCGAGGACTTATGGACATAATGATTTGAAGAATAATGCATATATCCATAATCCTTAGATCTTTCCTGCGAAACAGACGGGTTAGCACGATGATATTCATATGACGACTTTGATCCATATGAGGAATTTGGTCCGTATGAGGAATTTGATCTGGGGTTCCTATTCTTCACAGGTGGTGTCATGATGACATTCACCTGAAGATTTTCAAGACATCTTTTGGGAACCCAGATTTTCTTCATAGGGGAGCCGTTCCTGCAGTTAGTGCCAACATATCTAGCAAATACTTCACCATTCTGATTCTTGAATAGCTTATAGTTGGAGTCAATTGACTCATCATCAGAATGAGGAGATTCACATGCAAATCCAGATAAGTTAGATGGATCAATTGGAGGTCCCTTTGCAGCAACCCATGTAGTTTTGGGGTACTGCTCAGGCTTCCAATATGTACCATCACCATTGAGTTTCCTCTCAAAGGCGATACCCTCTTTCCTAGGGTTCCTGTTGAGGATCTGCTTTTTAAGCACATCACAAAGAGCCTGATGCCCTTTGAGGCTTTTGTACATGCCTGTCGTGTACAATTCCTTCAGCCCTGCATCGTCAGTGATACTAGCAATGTCCTCAGATGAGGAATTAGTGATAGCAGAGGCATGTGAAGAATTTGAAACATTAGCAGCATTTGAACATTCAGGTGAAGAATTAGCAGATTCACGTTCAATGCACTTCAAGCATGGAGGAACAAATTCTTCCTGAGATGCGCTGATTTGTTGAGCAAGTAATGAATCGCGCTCCTTCTGAAGATCTTCATAACTCACTCTTAGCTTATCAAGGTCTTGCTTTCTTTGAAGAAATTCATAAGAAAGCTTCTCATGATCCGATAAGAGAGTGTTATGTTGATCTTGAAGGGTGTCATACTTAGTATGAAGTCTCTGAAGACTTTCAGCCAAAGCTTTTGACCGATCCATTTCCTCACCCAACATATCATCGCTCTTGTTTAGCATATGGTGAGCTTTTTCCAAAGCTCTTTGTTGTTTAGTAGCAAGGGAAGCAAGTTTGACATAGCTGGGTCCAAATTCATCACCAGATTCATCATCACTAGACTCAGATAGGTAGCATTCACTACAGGAATCCAGTACTTTGCCGTCTGCCATGGCGGACGGCAAAGGTAGGGACGACTGACGGCAAAGCACTTTACCATCCGCGGTGAACGGCAAACAGTGACGGCAAATATAGGGTCGGCAAACAGGTCCTTTGCCGTCGGCTTTTTATGGCGGACGACAAAGAGACCTTTGCCTACAGCGGCTGACGGCAAAGAGAGGGACGGCAAAATGTTGCACGTCTGCCAGCTTTACTCCGTTAGGCGGCTAACGGCGGTCTTTGTTGTCCGCCAGCGGACGGCAAATTTGAGCGCATCTTTGCCGTCCGCCAGTCGACGTCAGCTATACGTCAGCGCCCGCTCTTTTTTGCCGTCCGCCCGGTGGACGGCAAAGGCAAAGCCTTTGCCATCAGCTTGGCTTTGCCGTCCGCCACGGTAGGCAAATTGGCCAAATGGTCCATCCCCAGGAAGCACAGGTGGGCGCCACGTGCCCCCTTTGCCGTCTACCACCGACAACAAAGGGGTCTTTGCCGTCTGCCGCGGACGGCAAAGAGCCTGCACTGCCTCTTTTTTGTTCTGTTTTTCTTATATCCAACAATTATCACAACAAATATTTCACAGCTATCACACCCTAGCTAGTTCAAGCATTAGAGTGTGCATCATGTTTACATTTCTCTTAAATTTGAAATGGGGAAGGCAGAAACCCCCAACACCCCCCTGGAAACAACTAGGGTTTACTAAAATTATTTTCAATGAACCTGAAGTGCCCTTCTAAAAAGTTCACCCTCTTTGTCTTGGGTTAGAACCTCTGGCAAAATTGGTGCTCAATTTTCTAGGTCAACAGAAGGTCATTGAATTAAACCATAAGTATTTGAATTTGGGCATTTAAATGCTATAAAATAATTTAAATGCTCAAATAATTCTGGAAATAAATGTTTGCTGTTGGAAATAATCTAAACAGAGCCCACAATTATTTTCAGGATTTTTGGAAACGTTTTAGTATTTTAATTAAAGCCCAACAGTTGTAGTTAAATAGAAAAACAGAAACAAATAAAAAAGAGAGAGAGAGGGAAGCTACCTGGGCCTTACCTGTGCTAGCCCAGCCCACCTGGCTCGGCCCAGCCGACTGGCTGCCAGTCGTCCTCCTCCTCCCGCCAGAAGGACGCGGAGCGCGTGGCCGGCGCCCGCGGCCACACGCCGGCCACCTCCTGCTTCTGCCGACGCCTTGCAGATGTCCAGGGATGCCACGCGACCCCCACGTCCCCCTCTCATCCTCTTGCACTCTCCCCCTCGTCTCTCTCACTCTCCCCCGTGATGGCCGAGCGTGAACCTCGCCGCCGATCGACGTAGTTGCCACCAGAGCCACCCCCTCGCCCCTCCGACTAGCCCAATAGCTCTGCCTCGTCGCCCTGCACCTCCCCGCTGACCCACGCGACTCCAACCGCCGCCGAACGCCGTATTCGCCCTCGTCTTCAACCTCGGTACCTGCCGGATGCCGTTCATCGATTCGCCTCGCTCTGGTCGCCCACGAGCCCACTGAGCTGCTCATCGACCTCCCTGTGAGCTCCTCTTCCTTTTCCCCTAGCTCCCGTGCTCGTTTGGCCCCTATAGCCGCCACCTCCACCGCAGCCGAGAGCTCCCCACCGCCGGCCATGGTGCCACGTGGCTAGAGCCACAGTGGCTCGAAGCCAAGCCCACCGTTGAGCTCAGCGCAGCACCAGGAACCCGTAGCCACCACCAGCTCCTTCTCCCGTGCACCGTAGCCTCGAAACCAACCCCGCCCGAACTCCGGCCGCCGCCACGAGCTCGATTTCAGCGAGCTCGCTCCACCCCAGCTCCTCCCACTTGCCCCACTAGATGCGCGCGAGCCCCAGCTACGCGTAGCACGTCTCCGCCGTCGATTTGGTCACCAGGGAACCAAATCCGAAGCCCTCCGCCGTCTCGGCCTCGCCGGCGGCTCAACGCCGGCGGGATTAGCCCCGCCGACCAGGGGTTTGACCCCAGTTTGACTCCCCTGAGTCAATGACAAGTGGGCCCCCTCTATTAACTAAATCAGATTAGTTTTAACTAAAAATAATTAGCTTAATTAACTACTGACATGCGGGACCCACCAGTCAGGTTTGACCTGGACATCCCCGTTGACCACTGACGTCACTCTGACATAATGCTGACGCAGTAATTAAATTACTGGAATTATTCTTATACAGGAAATTCTAGAAAATAGTCAAAACTTCTAAAAATCATAGAAAATCAACCATAGCTCCAAATGCAAAGATTTATATATGAAAAATGATCAGAAAAATTCAATCTATCCATCTGTAATGGTTTCATGCATGAAAAAACAAGTTTACCTTGCTGATTAAGCAGAATAAGGAAATGCACTATTAAGGCCATGTTTAATGAGCTAATAATTGAATCTTTGATTCAAATAAGTTCAATCCTTTCTGTTATAGCTTGCATTAGGCCAAGACACATTCATATTGCCATATCATAGCATGCATCATATTGTTGCATATCGTCATGTGTTGATTGTGTTCCGATGTGTTCTTCGTGGTAGGTTCTGCCTCCGAGGATATTCACGAGTATCCAACTGAAGGGCAGTATCCCACTACCACTCCATCAGGCAAGCAACCATTGATCATTCCGATACAACCCATGTTCTCGCTTCTGCTCTTGATTACTGCATTAAGACAACGCGTTTCAATCTGTTGTGTGCTACGGTAGTTGAACCCTTATCCTCTGCATGACCTGTCATTGCCACAGTAACTAGATGAAACCCACTAGCATGTGTAGGAGTTGATTGAGCCATGTATGTGATTCCTACCTTGCTATGCCTGTTATGCTTAGAGTTGTGTCGGTGTACTAGAGTAGGGGTACCCTAGTATCCCGAACTTGTGCACGGGTAGTCGCAGCGTCCCGCGGCAAGGCTTGCCGGGTGACCGCCAAGGTCCTCCGTGGTTCCTTTGGAGCCATTCAAGAACAAAGTATCCAAGCCAAGGAGACAAGACCCCGGCAAGAGGAGCTTGCCGGGAAGGCCAACCAAGGCAAGGCGCTTAAGGAGACAAGACCCCGGCAAGAGGAGCTTGCCGGGAAGGCCACCCAAGGCATCTCAAGGAACTTGCCGCGGCGCACCTCGCGCCCCGGCAATGCCCGGTGAGCGACAAGCTCCCGGATGCGACAAGACAACGACCGCGGCAAGGCGCTTGCCGTGGCAAGCCACCACTCCGCGCTCGCGCTCCAGCACATCCACCAACGTGTCGCTCCGGGACCCTTCCAAGCGTACGTGGCGGGAGGCTGTGCAGCCAGGGGTGCGCGGTGGCAAGCGGCGCTGACAAGATTGCCATCATGGCAAGCGGTGGCGTCCCTGGCGGTCCCTTTTGCACTGTTTAGGTGACACAGACGGGCATTTAATGCCCTTGTCCCCTGCCATCAGGGTTAGATATGATACACTCTAGCAGGTAGCTGTACCTACCGCAGCACCTTTCCATTTTTACCCTTGTCTACGTTGCCACCTATCGGTGACCCCTTGAGCATATAAAAGGAGGTCCATGCGCAACGTAGAGGGGGTTGGCTGGTTAGCGGGTGAGCTAGTTAGCCAGTTCAGAAGACACTCATGCTCGGTCTGGCTAGCCGCTGGTGTGTACTGTAGCACTCCGCGCTCCCGAGCAAGAACTCAATACAAACCACAAAGCAGGAGTAGGGTTTTACGCATCCGTGCGGCCCGAACCTGGGTAAACTGCTCGCGTGCTTCGCCTCGATCCGCTCTTTGTGCAACCTCCGCCCTCACCGAATCGAAAGGGACTCGGCCCGCCGGTCCTATAGGTGTTCGTGGATCAGTCCCCCGACATCTTTGGCGCGCCTGGTAGGGGGGTCGAGGTTGTGTGAACCAGATCCGGCGTTCACGCGAGCTAGATCTTCATCATCTCCATCAACATGCTGCCAAAGAAGAAGGTTTCGGAGGCAGCTGCTCTGTCTGTGCCGAACCCACCACCGCCGGAGCAAACGGCTGGTGGGGCGGACGCCGACGGAAGAACGGGCGTCGACGAGGGAGCTCGCGGTGCTGCCAGGTCCAAGGACAAGGCTGCGCTGCCCATCGGCGGCGTGGCCGGCTCCCACAATGACCGGGCGCACTCCAAGACCTCGGCGTCCGTGCATGCACCGCGCCCATCTCAGGAGGCGCGGGACCGGCAGCGTCATGGTACTCACGGTACCATGCGTTTGTTGGACCAAGATCGAGCTAGTGGATCTCAGAGTGCTCAAGACCAGCTTGCACGCCAGCATGCTGGCACGAGCGAGGCACGGTGCCTGGACGAGATACTGCTCCTTCTAACATAGTTAGAAGTCCGAGCATATCTCGCTCCTCGCACCGTTCGCCACCGCCACCCGCCACTACCGCAGAAGCTTTGGCGTGAGCTCAACTGCTCCTGGACTACCCTCCAGCGCCGGACAAGATCGACGACTGGAGGGCCACCATTCGGAGTCTCATCGGCTTCGCCAATGGTGACGCCCAACGGCAACCGAGCACGTCGCAACCGCGGCAAGTCAGCCAGGCACAAGCCGGTGGCGACAAGACCGGTGGGGGTGCAACCACTGTGCACTCTCCGCCCCGAAGGCCAAGATCGCCGACTCGCCGGATCTACCTCGACAGCGACTCCACCGCGTCATCAGATCCACGAGCTCGTCGCGATCAGCGCCAAGTTCTTCACGAACGACAGCAAGAAGACGCTCGTACTCGCATCGAGCGTCGAAGAGAAGCGCGACGTCAATCAGACCAGCACGCTGGGCCCTCTATCGACATGCATGCGCCATGGGAACCAGGCGACTTGCCGTACGCGGTAGGTTGCCCTGCGTTTACTCGTGAGCTGCGGCAAGTCCAGTGGCCCAGCATGAAGAACTTCAAACCAGACGTACCAGAGAAGTACGACGGCAAGTCGCATCCGTCGGAGTTCCTCAGCATCTACACCATCGCGGTACAGGCTGCCGGGGGACGGGACGACAAGATCCTTGCCAACTACTTCCCGCTGGTGCTCAAGCCCAACGTTAGATCCTGGCTCATGCACTTGCCGGACAGCTCCATATCCTCCTGGGCAGACCTATGCCATCAGTTTGTCGGCGCCTTTATAGGCGGCCACAAACCTCATGGCCAAGAGAGTGACCTTCATCTGCTCGCACAGAAGGAAGGAGAGCCCCTGCACAAATACATTCAGAGATTCAGCCGTGTACAACACAACATCCCAGATGTCCACCCTGCCGCAGTCATCAGCGCGTTCCATCAGAACGTGTGTAACCGTAGGATGCGGGAGGAGATGGCGATGTGCAAGATCAGAGACGTCAGTGAGCTATATGCCCTGGCCGACAAGTGTGCACGTGCTGAGGAAGGGAGGAGACTCCCCGAAGAGAATATAGGAGCAGGAGGATCTGACAGTGAGGATGCTGCCCCGGCAAAGAAAAACCGGCGGCGGAACAGGAAGAAGAAAGGCAAAGATGTGCTAGTCATTGAGCAGTCCGGCGACGAAGGTGGCGCCAATAAAGCCAAAGTTGGTAGCTCCGGCAAGGAGATTGCCGCATGCACCAACTGCCAGGCTGTGGCGGTCGCCGACAAGCAGGACGGCTCCGACAAGCAGTACTGCAAGATCCACCACACCAAGGGCCATGACCTCCAGAGCTGCAAGAAGGTCGAGCAGCTTGTCCAGCAACAAAAGGCTGAGTACGAGCGACGCGACAAGGAGAGGGCCCAAGGTGGCAATGGAGAATCCGGCAAGAAGCGCGCCGGCCGGGGAGGACGCCGCGGCAAGGCCAAGCAGCGGCAAGGAGACAGACCTCCCCGCGGCCGCGACAAGGATGAAGATGACGACGACGATGAAGACATGGAGGATGTCGAGACCAGTGAGCAGGAGTTCCAGAAAGCCACAGAGGTCTTGTGCGTTGATGGCGGTGCATCTCTGCATACTTCACACCGTCAACTCAAGCAGTGGGTGCGGGAAGTCAATGCGGCGGAACCACCTGTCGAGTCACGCAAGCTTCTGAAATGGTCCAGCACGCCTATCATCTTTGATATTGAGGACCACCCTGATCGCACAATCGCTGTCGGGTGCTTGCCGATGTTGGTTTCACCAACTATCCGCAACCTCAAGGTCACTAAGATGTTAGTTGACGGCGGGGCCGGCTTGAACCTGATCTCCTCCGCTGTACTCCAGAAACTCCAAATCCCTGACAGCGAGCTCGAAGAGACCGGCACATTCCAAGGAATCAACCCGAGAAGGAGCAAGCCGAAGGGGAAGGTCACGTTGCCAGTAACATTTGGCAGCGAGCTGAACTTCAGGACAGAGAGAGTCACTTTTGACGTTGTCGATATTCCATTACCTTACAATGGGATACTTGGCCGTCCAGCACTCGCCAAATTCATAGCAGCCTCTCACTACGCATACAACATGCTGAAGATGCCAGGCCCGATAAGCGTCATCTCTGTCCCCGGCGACAAGAAGGATGCCCTTATCTGCGCAGACAAGATCTACCGGGAAGCGGCAGCCGCAACAGACCGCAAGTCACTTGCCGCTGAAGCTCCTGGGGGGAAGAAGACCAAGTCCGGCAAGAGTTCTGATGCCCACTCCGGCAAGCGCACCTCTTCGGAGTGCTGCGCTGCCGTCGAGGAGGCACCATCGAGCTCCACCGGCAAGTATAAGAAGACGATGGCAGCTCCGCCAGAGACGAAAAAGGTGTCCGCAAAGGAGGACGGCGCTGGTGGTACCTTCACCATCAGTGCCACTCTCGACCCTAAATAGGAAAGCGCGCTCATTGCTTTCCTGCGGGCGAATGTCGACGTGTTTGCGTGGCAACCGTCTGATATCCCCGGTGTTCCCAGGAAAGTAATTGAGCACCACCTCGCCGTTTGTCCTCATGCGCGACCCGTCAAGCAGAAGGTCAGGAAGCAAGCAGTGGAGCGCCAAGAATTCATCGCAGAAGAGATCAAGAAATTGGAAGCAGCAGGCCTTGTCAGAGGAGTGCTCCATCCTACGTGGTTGGCCAATCCTGTAGTCGTGCGCAAGGCAAACGGGAAATGGAGACTTTGTATCGACTTTACCGATGTTAACAAAGCTTGTCCCAAAGACCCATTTCCTTTGCCGTGCATTGACCAGATTGTTGACTCCACAGCCGGATGTGATTTTCTTTCATTTCTTGACGCATACTCAGGATATCATCAGATCTTCATGGCAGAAGAGGATGAGGAGAAGACCGCATTTATTACTCCATGTGGCACGTACTGTTTCGTATGGATGCCTTTCGGATTAAAAAATGCTGGTTCAACATTTGCAAGAGTAGTCCATGTTGCTCTTGAGCCACAAATACACAGAAATGTGGAAGCCTACATGGATGATATAGTGGTCAAGAGCAAGGACAGAGCAACCCTGATTCAAGATTTAGACGAGACCTTTGCAAATCTGCGCAAGATCAGCCTCAAGCTCAACCCAGAGAACTGTGTGTTTGGAGTCCCCTCCAGCAAGCTTCTCGGGTTCTTCGTGTCTCAGTGGGGAATTGAAGCCAATCCCGACAAGATCAAGGCCATTGAGCAGATTGAAGCACCAAAGCGCGTCAAGGATGTACAAAGACTTACCGGTTGCGTGGCTGCTCTCAGCAGGTTTATCTCTAGGTCTGCTGAGCGCTCCCCGCCATTTTTCAAATTATTGAAAAAGGCAGGTCCAATGAAATGGACTCCGGAAGCGGAGGCTGCGCTGCAAGACTTGAAGAGATACCTGTCCTCCCCTCCAATACTTGTCGCACCTAAGCCAGAAGAGAAGTTGCTGCTGTACATAACGGCAACCAATCAAGTGGTTAGTGCTGCGTTAGTAGAGGAGAGGGAGGCAGATGACGAGCCAGCAACCACGGCAGGCACATCCAGCGACAAGCAGGGGGCTTCCCCGACAAGTTCTGGTCCCGACAAGGATGGATCTGCGCAGATGCACGAGGAAATACAGAAGAAAATGGTGCAGCGCCCAGTTTACT
Organism: Triticum aestivum; assembly: GCF_018294505.1. Lineage (NCBI taxonomy): Eukaryota > Viridiplantae > Streptophyta > Magnoliopsida > Poales > Poaceae > Triticum > Triticum aestivum. Next base: position 269,136,902 of record NC_057806.1, read on the forward strand.
TTGTCAGCTCCCTTCTGTAGGGGGCTAGGTCAAGGTACTCTGGCGTGCAGAAATTGCTTTTTGGCCTTCTCATGGCCTCGAGAAAGCTGCGTCATTACTTCCAAGCACATGAGATCACAGTTGTCACTCGCTTTCCGCTGAAGAGGATACTACAGAATCCAAAAGCGACAGGCAGGATTGTTGAGTGGGCACTGGAACTGTCAAGCTTTGGCCTCAAGTTTGAAAGTACTTCAACTATCCAAAGCAGAGCATTGGCAGAACTCATAGCAGAATGGACGCCAACACCAGATGAAGAAATTCCAGAAACGAGCATCCCCGTCAAGGAAGCAAGCAAAGAGTGGCTGATGTACTTTGATGGTGCCTTTTCGCTGCAAGGCGCCGGCACTGGCGTGCTGCTTGTCGCACCCACCGGAGAGCACCTCAAGTACGTAGTCCAGATGCATTTTCCCAAGGAGCAAGCAACAAACAATACTGCAGAGTATGAAGGCTTGCTTGCCGGTCTCAGGATCGCGGCAGACCTTGGGATCAAGAAGCTCATTGTCAGGGGTGACTCACAGCTTGTCGTCCGTCAAGTAAACAAGAATTATCAGAGTCCGTTGATGGAATCCTACGTCGACGAAGTGAGAAAGCTAGAAGAGCACTTTGACGGCCTACAGATGGAGCATGTTCCATGAGCTCAGAACGCCATTGCTGATGGCCTGTCAAAGTGCGCCGCACTTAAGTTACCTGTGGAACCAGGGATTTTTGTGCTCAAGTTGACACAACCGTCTGTAACGCCATCAACTGGACAGAGCAAGAAGAGGAAGTTGATTTCTGGTGACTATTTGCCGACAGAGCTCCCCGAAGCCGCCGCCAAGAAGGTCCCCAAGATCAACGCCAAGAGCGCTGAGGAGCAGTCTGCTCCGGCAAGCCCTACGGTTTGTCCCGTTGAAGCAGAAGCTCCCGACAAGTTTTGCTCCGGCAAACTTGCCGGGGAACGTCAAGCTCCGGCAGAACCGCAGATTCTTGCCGCAGAAGCGGACTTTCCCACAGCAACAGATTTGCCTTGCGCTGAGGAGCAATCTGCTCCGGCAAGCCCTAGGGTTTGTTCCGTTGAAGCAGAAGCTCCCGACAAGTTTTGCTCCGGCAAGCTTGCCGGGGAACGTCAAGCTCCGGCAGAGCCGCAGATTCTCGCCGTAGAAGCGGATGTTCCCGCAGCAGCAGATTTGCCTTTAGTCCTTGTTGTCGAGCCACAAGCTCCAGCATGGGCACAGCAAATTGTCCGTTTCCTTCAGACAGGAGAACTTCCCGAAGAGCAAGAAGAAGCGGAAAGAGTAGCCCGGCAGTCAAGTATGTACCAGTTTGTCGACAAGGCACTGTACAGAAGAAGACTCAACGGTGTGAAATTGAAGTGTATTCACCGAGAAGACGGACAAAAGCTGTTGGCAGAGATACATGGAGGCATATGTGGACACCACATTGGCGCAAGAGCACTTGTCGGCAAAGCATTCCGGCAAGGTTTCTTTTGGCCGACAGCCCTCCAGGATGCAACTGCACAAGTAACCAAATGTGAAGCGTGCCAGTTCCATTCCAAGCAGATACACCAACCAGCTCAAGCTCTCTAGACGATCCCTTTATCCTGGCCATTTTCGGTCTGGGGGCTCGACATCCTCGGCCCCTTTCCCCGAGCAGTCGGGGGCTTTGAGTACTTTTACGTTGCAATCGAGTTCACAAAGTGGCCGGAAGTGGAACCAGTGAGGAAGGTGACAGCACAGTCAGCAGTCAAGTTCTTCAGGTCAATTGTTTGCCGCTTCGGGATCCCTAACAGGATAATCACCGACAACGGTACACAATTCACGAGCCGCACCTTCATGCAATACGAGATCTTGGCGCCAAGGTCTGCTTCTCTTTTGTTGCTCACCCAAGAAGCAACGGTCAAGCGGAGAGGGCAAATGCTGAAGTGTTGCGCGGGCTCAAGACCAGAACTTTCGACAGGCTGCACAAGTGCGGAAGAAACTGGATCGAGGAGCTGCCGGTGGTTCTTTGGTTGATCAGGACGACGCCAAATCGAGCCACTGTCCAGACACCTTTCACTCTAGTCTATGGAGCAGAGGTAGTTATCCCCACGGAACTCGTATACGGTTCACCTCGAGTGCTCGCTTATGATGAGCTTGAGCAAGAGCAGCTGCGACAAGATGACGCGCTGCTCCTTGAGGAAGACCGTCTTCAGGCTGCTATGCGAGCTGCTCGCTACCAGCAAGCTTTGCGCCGCTACCATAGCCGCAAAGTTAATGCCAGAAGTCTCGAGGAAGGCGACCTTGTTCTTCGGCGCGTTCAGTCCGCCAAGAATTCCAACAAGTTGACGCCGAAGTGGGAAGGCCCTTACCGGGTGAAACGAGTCACTAGGCCTGGCGCTGTCCGCCTTGAGACCGAAGATGGCATTCCGGTGAGCAACTCCTGGAACATTGAGCATCTTCTAAGTTTTACCCGTAAGGCGCGGTTGCCGGAACCTGTCCTGGCAACCACCTTTTGTACAAGTCTTGCCGCCGTTGCATGTAATCCTTTGTACAAAGCCGGGCGCAGACCCCGTGCATAAGTAAAGCTCATGTGCTCCGCACATTTTGTCAATTCCATGCTTTCTATTTTTTGCATGTGTTATCTGACACTTTGTGCAGCACTCACTCCACGGTAAGCAATAACGAGCCGTAAGGCTCCGTATCTTTATTTTCTCTTCTTTCTTTTTTCTCAAGGAAAGGAAGGTTCCCCCGCCCACAAGTTTGTCGGGGGGAAAGGAGAAGATAATGGTATGGACCAGGCGTCGTCCAAGAAAGTCTTGCCTTGCCGGGAAGCAAACAACAGAAAAGATAAGTTGCCAAAGTTTGAGCAGTCAGATTTTTTAAATTTTTAAGTTATCTTCCTTGAACGACCATGCTTTGTATGGAAAACCTATGCGCGGAGGAACCAGCTCGTAGCTAGTGGCGCCCTTACTTTGTTTCGAGTCCGCTCAACAACTTAAGTGAGCTGCGACTAGTTGTCGCGCCCTTACTTTGTTTCGAGTCCGCTCAACAACTTAAGTGAGCTGCCACTAGTTGCGACAAGGTTTCTTGTCGGCAGCGGCACCCCCAGCAGGCTGCTGACGTCCCGCACTCAGCGCTCACGGCTAAGGTGCCCGCGCCGGCAAGTTCCCTAAAAGCGTAGGGTAAAAGCATACAAAGCAAGGAGTCAAGTAAAGGGAATAACATTGCAATGGCTACCCAAAATAAAGTTATATTACAAAATAGCTTGTCGCAGCTCTAACAGATCGTTTTCATAACTTGATCGACAGCGACAAGAAAAAGGAGGAAACGGGCGGCCTAGTCTGCGCGATCGCCCTCAATCCTCTTGATCTCGCTCACCTTGTCCACAATGGGTGCGACAAGGGCCTTGAGCTCCTCTAGATCGGCATCCGGCGGCAAGGTCCTGAGGACATTGGTGAGGCGGAGGCCCGGGTTGCGGAAGGCCACCTTCATCAACACCTTCTGAAGGGCTCCCGCGCAGATCTTGCGCGACTCGTCGGCCAGCTGCTTTGGGATCCTCTCCCGGAGTCGTTGGAGGGCCGTCGCCACGCCTTTGAAGAACAGGGTGAGCTTGGTGCTGGGCTGGAGGCTCTCGTCGGAGGGATACCCGAGATCTGCCATCCCCAGCTGCGCCAGCTCCCTGTCGATATCCGCGGCAACATTCACCAGACTCTCCGTCCAGTGCTCCACAGTTTCCCTGAAGGCATTTTGGGTGGCGACAACACTCTCTAGCAGCGCCTTGTCGGCCTTGATCTCCTCCCTCAAGGCCGCCTCCTGCTTCTTGGCGCTGTCCAACGTCTTGGTCAAAGCGGTCAGCTTCAACTCAAGACCCGTGTTGGAGTCCTTGGCGGTGCTGAGCTCTTTGCTCTTCTCGGCGAGAGCGGCCTCCAGCTGCGCCACCCTCGTCTCCAACTCCTTCTTGGCGGCCTCGGCGGCGGCGGCAGCATCCTCCGCTTGCTTGAGGGCTCCGCCAAGTCTTTCCTCGCGCGCGGAAAGCTCCTCCTCGTGGGCGTCAAGATTAACCTTCCGCTGTGCCAGCTCGCCCTCCTCCGCGGATAGCTTCACAGTGGCAAGCCGCTGTTGCTCTTCGACTTCAGCCTTCTCGAGGAGGAAGGCCTTCTGCGCCTCGTCGAGTTGCTCCCGCTCCTCTGCCAAGGACCGACGAGCTTCCCGATGGAAGCCCCGGAGCTCCTCCGCGCGCTTCTCGATGTCTGCTCCCGCCTTCGCGACAAGCGCCTCGCGGGACTCCAGCTTGGCTTGCCGCGCACGGTAGAGCGACACCAGCTTCCGCAGCAGCCGCTCCTCCTCAGGCTCGTTGCTGCTGCTGCTTGGCGCGTCAACCACCGTCAACCCAGCGGAGGCGAGCACTTCCCCGTCGAAGATCTCTCCCTCAACCGGCGCCCTGGAGCTTGACGCCCAGGGGAGGTTGATGAAGACGTCGTCGCCGGCCTTCAAGTAGACGCCAGGCTGGGGCTCTTCGGAGCCGGGCGCTGTAGCAGCGGCGGACGGGTCGGCGGTCGGTGTAGCGACTGGCGCTCCTGCGGCCTCAGGGCCGTCAGTGTGATCCCCAGACCCCTCGCCAGCTGCTGCGGCGGCAGCCTTGGCGGCCTCTGCGCCGGCGGGATCGCCAGCGCCGGCTGCTTCTTCAGCGGCAACCTCGGTCTCCATCGGCTCCGTAGCAGATGGATCTGACAGCCGGAAAGGGGAGAAGAATCAAGCAAAAATCCAATAAAAAGAAGATCAAGAGAAGAAGAACCCAAGGGAAGGTTTGAAGCAAGAGGAGTACCTGCACCAGTTTCTGCCGTCGTGGTCTCCGCCGTCGGGGGGCCGCTGGTGCTGTCCCTTGCCGGAGAACCCTCCCTTGCCGGAGACTTCTCCCTTGCCGGGAAGCCCTCCCTTGCCGGAGACTTCTCCCTTGTCGGGGGATCCTCCCTTGGCTCCTGGTGAGGCTGCTCTGCTCCTACACAAATCAACAAGCAGATATCAGCAAAGACAAGTACCCATGCGCGCCTCGCAGTGGAAAGTAAACCATATACTTACGCTGGGGGCTGCACTGGAGAAGGGTTGCCGGGTCCGGCAAGGTTGTCTCGGGCGCGCCCCCCGCCGTCGCGGTGGGTTCGTCCTCGATGACGATCACCGGGACCTTGGCCCTCTTTGCTGCTCTCTGGGCCAGAGTCCTAAAGAGGAACAAGTTCAGAGAAAAGCAAGTGAGAAACAAGACAAACAACAAGAATTGAAGAAACGCAAGTACAGCAAGAGAAGCTTACTCTTCTTCTTCTTCCTCGTCGGAGCTGAACGCGGAGAAGTCGAAGTCCGGCGCGCGCCCGGCGCGAGGAGGCGGAGGAGGAGCTTCCCTTGGCCGCTTGGCGGGAGCAGTGGCGGTGGTCTGAGACGACCCCGCTCCGGCTGCCGGCGTGGCGCGAGCAGCGGCAGGAACTGAAGTGGTGGTCCGGCTAGACTCCGCTCCAGTTGCCGTCGCCGCATGAGGCGCTCCCGCGGCAACGGTGGTTGCCGCGGTGGAGCGCGTCACGCGGCGTGGCGACTGTTGACCCGCTTGCCGCTCCGCCACGTCACCGACCTTGCGGAGACGCCTTCTTGGTGGGGATGGAGGCTCTGCTTGTGGTGAGCTGCCTGAAGATGAGGAGGAAGAAGAGTTGATGTCCAGCGAGCCGCTCGTATCCTTGGCGGGCTCGCTTGGCTCGGCGTCACGCCCGGCAAGCTCCTTCTTGCCGGTGGGCTCCCCTCGCTCGGCACGGCTTGCCACCTCTGCTGCATCGGCCTCCTCCACGGTGAATCCAAAGACACCCGCGGCTGCGGCTGCCGCCGCCTCTTCCACCCTAGTGGCGATGAGTGCAAACTCCGCATCGGTGGTGTCGCGGGTGAGGCCATCCTTCTCGTCGGAGCGGATCGGCACTTCCACCAAGTCATCGAAGAACTACTGCACGACATCGTCTGCGGGCTCCTGCCAAGTTGGCACAATTCCGTGCGAGTCGCACTCCGGCATCATTGCACGGATGCGGTCGAGCGAGGAATTGTTGCACAGCGGAACGACGCCCCCCGGCAACCTGAAGACCTCGGGATGTTGGGGGTCATACTTGAACAGCTCCTGCAGCATCGCGTGGAGCTCCAGGACAGTGAAGTTGTAGTTGAGGCCCGGCCGCAGCCTCATGATATCTGCCGCATTCTTGAACTCCCAAGTGGGCCTCCCTCGTTCCTGCAGGGGGGCGATGCGGCGGCGAAGAAAGTCTGCACCAACAGCGCCTACAGTAAGCCCGGCAAGCCTGAGGCGTAGGATCCGGGTGACAGCAATCTTCAGCCTGTCGCCTTCCGGGGCCACGTCACTCCAATCGCTGCCACGTGCTACTGGGGTTTTGCGCTGGGTGGTGAATGGCTGCGGGTTCTCCTAGTCAATCCAGCACCAGTCTGCTCTCCACTCCTCCCACTTGCCACGGAATTCTCCCTCCAGATACGTTTCCTTCTTGCCGGCCCTTGAGATCCAGGCGATTCCGCCGGATAGGGGCTCTCCTCTCTCTACTCGGGGTATGAAGAAGTGGTGAAAGAGGGCTACGTTGGGATGGACTCCGACAAAGTTTTCCTAGAGATGTGTGAAAACTGCCATGGTCAGAACGGCATTGGGGGTGAAGTCAAGGAGGTGGAATCCGTAGGTATTCATGATGTCGCAGAAGAACTCAGAGAAGGGCGGGCAGAGCCCGCAGTAGAAGAACAATGCGAAGAAGGGGTATCCGTTTGGGGCCTTCTTCCAAGCGGCGGCGGGGAGTACCTTCGTGCGCGGATGCGCGCGCGTCTCCATCGACCAGAAGAGGTAGTAGTTCTCCCTCAGCTCCTTCGCGGCAAGCTTGGGGGGGAAGACGGCCCGCTCCTTCCGCAGCGCCGCAAGCCGCTGCGCCTCGGTCGACTTCACGACCTTCCCCTTGTCGGCTTTTGGAGCCATGGCGGAAGTGGTGGAGGAGGTCGACGGCGTTGGTGGTACTGGTGGCGATGGGGGGCGGAGCACTGCTCTCTCTCTCTCAGCTTTGGGAAGGCGTGGGAGCGGCGGAGATTTCTGAGATTGGAAGCAGCAACAGGCGAATGGGAGAACTTCCCCTGTTTCCTCTGCTTATAAAGAGGGAGGGGGCGGACGTTTTGCATTTCTGAATAAAGAAACCACCCACGATCTCTCCCATGACGCCGCATTCAACGCGTGCCGTTCGGGGAGGGTGCGGTGGATACGGAGAGAGATACGGTGTAACCTAGGCCACGCGTGCCCGTGCCCTGTTTTGGGCCTGGCCCAACAGCGCTCGGCACCGTGTTTGGCCCAGGCCCAGGGGCTCCTGTCGGTGTACTAGCCTAGGGGTACCCTAGTATCCCGAACTTGTGCACGGGCAGTCGCAGCGTCCCACGGCAAGGCTTGCCGGGTGACCGCCAAGGTCCTCAGTGGTTCCTTTGGAGCCATTCAAGAACAAAGTATCCAAGCCAAGGAGACAAGACCCCGGCAAGAGGAGCTTGCCGGGAAGGCCAACCAAGGCAAGGCGCTTAAGGAGACAAGACCCCAGCAAGAGGAGCTTGCCAGGAAGGCCACCCAAGGCATCTCAAGGAACTTGCCGCGGCGCACCTCGCACCCCGGCAAGGCCCGGTGAGCGACAAGCTCCCGGACGCGACAAGACAACGACCGCGGCAAGGCGCTTGCCGCGGCAAGCCACCACTCCATGCTCGCGCTCCAGCACATCCACCAACGTGTCGCTCTGGTACCCTTCCAGGCGTACGTGGCGGGAGGCTGTGCAGCCAGGGGTGCGCGGTGGCAAGCGGCGCTGACAAGATAGCCATCGTGGCAAGCGGTGGCGTCCCTGGCGGTCCCTTTTGCACTGTTTAGGCGACACAGACGGGCATTTAATGCCCTTGTCCCCTGCCGTCAGGGTTAGATATGATACACTCTAGCAGGTAGCTGTACCTACCGCAGCACCTTTCCATTTTTACCCTTGTCTACGTTGCCACCTGTCGGCGACCCCTTGAGCATATAAAAGGAGGTCCATGCGCAACGTAGAGGGGGTTGGCTGGTTAGCGGGTGAGCTAGTTAGCAAGTTCAGAAGACACTCACGCTCGGTCTGGCTAGCCGCTGGTGTGTACTGTAGCACTCCGCGCTCCCGAGCAAGAACTCAATACAAACCACAAAGCAGGAGTAGGGTTTTACGCATCCGTGCGGCCCGAACCTGGGTAAACTGCTCGCGTGCTTCGCCTCGATCCTCTCTTTGCGCAACCTCCGCCCTCACCGAATCAAAAGGGACTCGGCCCGCCGGTCCCATAGGTGTTCGTGGATCAGTCCCCCGACAAGTTGTGTCAGGTCTGGTCCATCTGGGTGATGGGCTAGAGTGAAATGCTTATGTCGGTAATGTGAGGGATGTGTTGAACATGTTTTGGTAAAGGTATCGATGAGAGGCCATGTAGGAGTACACGGTGGGTTGTTTCATTGAGGCCGTCCCTAAGAACTGAGATCTGTATGTGTGATTTAAGATGCAGTTACTACCGTACATTGGGCCCGAAACCAATGGACCCTCTCGGCTTCTTAATCACCCTAGTACTCTGTCCAGGAGTTGCAAATAGTTTCTGGTGTTTGTAGGTTATGTGTTGGCGGCCGTGCGTAGCGCTGACCCTAGGGGTGGGCTATGTTGCGGTAGATACACCGTGGCCGGGTATGCCAGGCGCCCGTTAGGCGTCTCGGGACCCTGTTCACATCGTTCGGGGCCGTATGTGGAAACCTCGGCCGGACTCCCTGCGGATGGAACCTCGATAGGCGATAAACCTGGACTAGAGACTTAAGTGTTTAGGTAGGCCGTGGCCGACACCCTCGCTGGGCTTCCGCTTGAAGGTTGCCGAGTACATGTCGTGTAAGCGACGGTAAGTGGTGAAAGCGTGTATGAAGAAGTACACCCTGCAGGGTATAAAACTATTCGAATAGCCATGTCCGCGGTAAAGGACTACTTGGTTGCCTATACAGTTCATAGACAAGTTAATGGATACTACTAAAATACTCAAGATAAGTGTGAGTACCGAGGATGGCCCTCTCGTAGGATGACGAGGGAGGATCCCGATGGAGTATTGTGTTGGTGAGTAGTGGACTCGTGTGCGAAGACTATTTTACTGGTGGAGTTCCGTAGGATAGCTTAGCCAAGAGTCAAAGCTGGCTTGCTGCATTAACCCCACCACCCTCTTGAGAATAAGCATGTTTAGTAGGTTCTGATGTAAGACTTGCTGAGTACCTTTGTACTCATGTTTGCTTAATTACTGTTTTCAGACGACAACACCGCCCCCTCCGATGGGTTCTACGTAGACCTTGACGTCGACGAGTGACTAGCCACCCAGGTGGTGATCCTGGCCATGGAGGGCCCTATGTAGATAGACAGGCTTCGAGAAGCCTTCTTTCTTTCTAGAGTCTGTACTCAGACTAGTTGCTTCCGCATGTGCCTGCATGATTGTATGACTTGAGTGTCGGGTCATGTGACCCCTATCTGTATGAACTTGTTATGTATGGCTCTCTGGAGCCTTTAAATAAAGTACTTGAGTTATAGAGTTTTGTTGTGATGCCATGTTGTATGTACTCATATCGGGCATATTGTGTGTTTGATTGAAATGCTTGGTATGAGTGGGATCCGACAATCTAGTTGTTTATCCTTGGCAGCCTTTCTTATGGGGAAATGTAGTCTAGTGTTCCTCGAGCCATAGTAGTCCGCTACAGCCCGGTTCACCGGAGTCCTGCTAGCCCAGCACTACTGCTCAGGACACTTGACTGGCCGGCATGTGTTTCACTTCATTCCTATGTTTGTCCCTTCGTGGAAATGTCACGCAGTGATATCCGGAGTCCTGCCTAGCCTGCTACAGCTCGGGTTCCCCGGAGTCCTGTTAGCCCAGTGCTACAGCCCGGAATCACTCGCTAATGACCGACATGCTTGATGTGATTCATGTATGCCTGTCTCCATAGTCTGTGCCGCTTTGGGTTCACGACTAGCCATGTCGGCCCGGGTTCTCTATCATATGGATGCTAGCGACACTATCACATACGTGAGCCAAAAGGCGCAGACGGTCCCGGGCCATGGTAAGGCGACACCCATGGGATACCGTGTGTGAGGCCGCAAAGTGATATGAGGTGTTACCGGCTAGATCGATGTGACTTGGAATCGGGGTCCTGACAGCGTTGGTATCAGAGCCGGACTGCCTGTAGGTTCGTTGAGCCAAACTGGTCGATGTTGAGTCTAGAAATGCTTTAGTTATATTTAGGGGAATTGATTGTGGGAGGGAACGTAAGGCTCTTTTACTCCTTTACCCTATGCCTATGATCTGAGTCATTCTCTTCTCATTCAACATGGGTTAAGGACTAGGCTCTCTTCTTCTATCAGGTTCACGTGTTACTAATCCGTAGTAGCGTATAGGATTGTTGTTACAAGTCCCAGTTCAGTTTCTACTATTCTTAGTATGTTGCTAATTGGATCAGAACCTTGATATGATGTTGTTGAGTGGTATTGCGAATTGTTGTGGATGTCTCAAATCTTTTTCTGAGCATTTACAGCTGTTATGCTGTCCAATTTTCCCTAGAAATTCTGATGTCTTTGCCTTGTGGTTGTGCTTTCAGATGGCCAATCGTGTTCAAAACCAAGTGGTCCGCCTGACCCGGTGCCTCGACGTGCCCGATCATACTGCTATGTTAGTCCGGGTAATGATCGAGACGGGTTACCGTTGGTATCCCGAATACACCGTCGAAGAGCAATTCCGAGACTTTAATCAAAGCCAATATTTCTGCACCATCAGGATATTTCCTTCTTATCCTGGATCTACCGAGCCCCTTCACTGTTCCTATGGACTGGGGGTTACTGTTGAGATGGCTGTGCAGGATGCTGCCTATTCCACGATGACCATTATGCGAGTCCGGACTGGCCTGCTTCGGAACACCGACTTCCGTTACATGCCAGCTTCACTTCCGGGAGCGCAAGGGTATCTTCAGGCTATCTATGCTGACTCCACTCAGGAGGACTCATTAACTCGTACCACTGCTGAGATGCTCGAAGATAAGGACCGAGAGAATCAGGCCTTGAGGCTGGAGCTTTTCAATACCCGTGCTGATCATTGGGCCACATTGACTCGGTTTGCACCTACGGTGCAAGATGGATGTATGGATACAAGGGATCTGTATCCTGTGAGATCAGCTCTGCCAGACATGGTGGATTGGCGTGATGTGGGAGGCATCACCCCACCCCGTGGTCCCCGGAGGCCATCGTTTGTTGGTCCAAGACCTCATCCTAGCCCCTATGGTCCACAGGCTCCTCAGGACCGTCTGTTCCCGGATGGTCACGTTGAATTTCCAGGCTATGGAGGTGACTTTTAGGAGGACTACTATGGAGCTGTCTGAGTTAGTAGTAGTACCACTAGTATTGTAGTAGTTGTATCTCCACTGTCCTGCGTGACTTGTGGAATACGACTTAGTGTGTAGTCAATTTCAGAGGTGTAGACAAATAATGTATAGGAGCTTGGAATGCCTCCGATGAGATGTAACGTCTTTCATCATAGTTGTACTGTAGCCTGGGCTTGTACTAAACTATGTATGATGTGTATGACCGTTGGATATATATGGCAGTTTTATATTACCATGACATACGGATGAACATCTCTGCATTCCGTGTTATCCATTACATACTGCACTTCCTTGCTAAGTTTGAGCCATCCTTATCTAAACCATTGTCTTGTTTTCTCCTAGGATGGTCAACACCCGCAGCAACCCTGCTGCCTCGGAGCAGGGGGAAGTCAGTGCAGCTAGGGGTGAAAATCTGCCTCACCCGCCTTCTCTGGCCGAAGTAATGCTGGAGGCGGAAAGAAACAAGCGTGAGACTAACCGCCTACTAGAGCGGATTGAGCAGAACACTGCACGCCATCCGCGAAATGACTTGGTGTCGATCAATGACTTTATCAAGCTGTACCCACCAAAGTTTAACCATTCCGTCGAACCCCTCGACGCGGATGACTGGCTTCGCAGCACTACCCACAAGCTACGTTCTGCCAACGTAGCCAAAGCCGACAAGGTTACCTATGCTGCCTATCACCTCGAAGGCCCTGCTAGCCTTTGGTGGGAAAACTTCGAAGCTATGCGCTCGGTCGGCCAAATCACTACTTGGGCTGAATTCAGTGAGGCTTTCCGTGAGCATCACATTCTGGAAGGTCTCATGGATCGCAAGAGGGAGGAGTTCTGCAATTTCACCCAGGGAAGACTGACTGTGGATGCACATAGTCGTGAATTTGGAAATCTGGCACGCTATGCTCCCGAAGAGGTATCTACTGACGCTAAGAAGCAAGCAAGGTTCCGCGAGGGACTTAGCCCTGAGCTTCGCCGCGATCTTCGTCTGCACGAGTGCACCTCCTTTCAGAAGTTGGTCAATAAAGCCATCAGTGCTAAAACGGGCCAGACTGATTATGACGCTTCACGCAAGCACTCCCGTGATTTTGGCTCTTCATCCGGCTCCGGAATTCAGAAGCGCCGGGTGTGGATTCCAAGCACAGCACTGCCACCCAGGTTCATTCCGAGGCCATCCTTTGAGGCGCCTCGTCCCAACCAGCAATTTGCACCGCCCAAGCCCTATGGTGGCCCCGCTGCTAATGCTGCTCCACGCCCCAATATGGTGACATGCTTTAAGTGTGGAGAGCCGGGTCACTATAGTCGAGAGTGTCCCCAGAACAACAACCCCATTCAGACTGGGAAGTCTGTTGGCCGTGGTAAGCCCGCGGGAAAGACATTCTACGCCAAGCCGGTCACCACTGCACGTGGCCATGTCAACTATGTTTCAGCCGGGGAGGCTCATGAGGATCCCAACGTTGCTCTTGGTACGCTCCTTGTTAACTACCATCCGGCATCTGTTCTTTTCGATACTGGAGCATCTCATTCATTCATATCCGAGAACTATGCTCGATTGCACAACACGACATTCTGTGACATGCCCTCTACCATGGAAATTCAAACTCTTGGCTCTAGATGGCAAACTTCTAGAGTAAGCCATGGGAATGAAATCCTTGTCGATAGACTTGTCTTCCTTGCATCCTTAATAGCTCTCAAGTCCTCGGACATAAACATCATCTTGGGTATGGACTGGATGTCAGCTCATTATGCTAAGATTGATTGTGCCACTAGAACCGTTCAACTTACTCACCCATCGGGCAAGACAGTCAATGTCTTAACTCGAGTGGCCAAGCGTCAGCTTTACTCCTTAAATGCCAACCCCTTCTAGACCTTGAGGATGTTCCGGTAGTCCGAGACTTTCCGGATGTCTTTCTAGAAGAACTGCCAGGTTTCCACCTGACAGGGATGTCGAGTTTGTGATAGACCTTGTTCCAGGAACCGTTCCAATCTCTAGAAGACCCTACAAGATGGCACCCTTAGAACTAGCCGAGCTTAAGAACCAACTCGATGAGTCCTTGAAAAAGGGTTTCATCCATCCTAGTTCCTCTCCTTGGGCTTGCCCCGTCCTCTTCTTTAAGAAGAAGGATGGAACGGATCGAATGGTTGTGGATTACCGACCTGTCAACTTGGTCACCATCAAGAACAAATATCCGCTTCCCAGGATCAACGATCTGTATGATCAGCTCGCTGGATCCTCAGTCTTCTCCAAGATGGATTTGAGGTTGGGCTACCATCAAATCAAAATCAGAAACGGGGACATTCCCAAAACGGCCTTTGTTACTCGTTATGGCCAATACGAGTACACCGTGATGTCCTTCGGTTTAACCAATGCCCCAGCCACCTTCTCCTGGTTAATGAAATCGGTTTTCATGGAGTACTTGGACAAATTTGTCGTAGTATACCTCGATGACATACTCATCTACTCCAAGAATGAAGAGGAACATGCCGAACATCTAAGGCTGGTATTGATGAAACTTCGAGAGCATCGCCTTTACGCCAAATTCTCCAAGTGTGAATTTTGGTTGCCAGAAGTGACCTATCTAGGCCATGTAATCTCTGGTAAGGGTATTGCTATCAATCCCGAGCGAGTTCAAGCCGTCCTTGATTGGACTCCACCTGAGACGGTTAAGCAAGTTCGGAGCTTCCTTGGCTTAGCGAGCTATTGCCGCCGCTTCGTCGAGAATTTCTCCAAGGTTGCTAAACCTCTGACTGAACTCCTCAAGAAAGATAAAAAGTTTGAGTGGACTCCACAGTGCGAGTTCAGTTTTTAGGAACTGAAAAGACGCCTGACATCTGCTCCTGTACTGGTACCACCAGATTTCTCCAAGGACTTTATTATCTATTGTGACGCCTCGCGACAAGGACTAGGTTGCATACTCATGCAAGATCGTTAGGTAGTTGCCTATGCTTCACGGCAATTACACCCACATGAGGAAAATTATCCCACACATGATCTAGAGCTTGTAGCTGTAGTCCACGCACTTAAAACTTGGCGACATTACCTTCTCGGTAATCGTTGCGAGATCTTCACCGATCACCAAAGTTTGAAATATATCTTCACCCAACCAGATTTGAATCTCAGGTAAAGACGTTGGGTTGAGTTGATCTCGGATTATGACTTAGGAATAACTTACACCCCGGGCAAAGCCAATGTCATGGCTGATGCGCTAAGCCGTAAGTCCTATTGTAACAACCTGATGTTACAACAAAGTCAACCACTTCTCCATGAGGAATTTCGTAAGCTTAATCTTCACATTGTTCCTCGAGGATTCCTATCCACCCTAGTGGTGAAACCTACCCTTACGGATCAGATCATCAAGGCACAGAAGGTAGATCCGGGAATCTCCCGTATTAAGAGAAACATTAAGAAAGGAGTCGTGAATTGTTTCTCCATTGATGATCAAGGTGTTGTACACTTTGGAAATCGCCTAGTGGTTCCAAAGGCACGAAATCTGAGGCGGCTGATCCTTAAGAAAGCTCATGAATCCCCTCTCACCATTCATCCCGGTAGTACCAAAATGTATCAAGACCTACGCCAGAGGTTTTGGTGGACTAGGATGAAGAGAGAAATCGCTCAATACATTGCTAATTGCGACGTTTGTCGTCGTGTTAAAGCAGAGCATTAACGGCCTGCTGGCACCCTTCAACCTTTGGCTATTCCCGAGTGGAAATGGGATAAAATCAGTATGGACTTCATCACTGGGTTTCCCAGGACCAAGAGAGGGAATAATGCCATCTTCGTCGTGATCGACCGACTTTCCAAAGTAGCCCACTTTCTACCTATTCGTGAGAGTATCACCGCTAGCCAGCTAGCCGATTTATACATCTCCCGAATAGTGTCTCTTCATGGTGTTCCATTGGAAATTAATTCAGACCATGGGAGCCTCTTCACCTCTCGATTTTGGGAAAGTTTCCAAAATGCTATGGGAACTCGTCTCTCTTTTAGTACCGCCTTCCATCCTCAATCAAGTGGTCAAGTAGAGCGAGTCAATCAAATTCTGGAAGATATGCTCCGAGCCTCTGTCATCTCGTTCAGAATGGGTTGGGAGAATTGCCTCCCATTCGCGGAGTTTGCTTATAACAATAGTTATCAAGCCAGCTTGGGCAAGGCTCCTTTCGAAGTTCTCTATGGACGAAAATGTCGAACGCCTCTTAACTGTTCAGAAACCGGGGAAAGACAACTCTTTGGCCCGGATATGATTCAGGAAGCAGAAGAGCAGGTTCGCGTTATTCGTGAGAAATTGAAAACAGCCCAATCTCGTCAAAGAGTCAATATGATCGTAAACATAAGCTTATGACTTATGAAGTCGACAAGAAGGCTTACCTTCGGGTTACTCCGTTAAAGGGAACCCATCGTTTCGGTATCAAAGGCAAATTGGCTCCTCGTTACATTGGACCCTTTCGCATTCTTGCCAAACGAGGAGAAGTTGCCTATCAATTGGAACTACCTCCGCATCTTTCCAGAGTTCATGATGTCTTCCACGTTTCTCAACTCAGGCGTTGCTTCGCGGATCCCATCCATGGAGTGGACCACGAAACGCTTGATCTACAAGATAACCTCTCATATCGGGAATATCCCGTTCGTATCCTTGATCAAGCCGAGCGTACCACTCGACGTCATAATATCAAGTTTCTCAAGGTTCAATGGTCACACCATTCTGAGAAAGAAGCCACTTGGGAAAGGGAGGATCGTCTTCGACTCGAGTACCCCACCTTCTTCCCGGAGGATCCTAAATCTCGGGACGAGATTATTTTGAGTGGGGGTGAGTTGTCACACCCTAGCTAGTTCAAGCATTAGAGTGTGCATCATGTTTAAATTTCTCTTAATTTGAAATGGGGAAGGCAGAAACCCCCAACACCCCCCCTGGAAACAACTAGGGTTTACTAAAATTATTTTCAATGAACCTGAAATGCCCTTCTAAAAAGTTCACCCTCTTTGTCTTGGGTTAGAACCTCTGGCAAAATTGGTGCACAATTTTCTAGGTCAACAGAAGGTCATTGAATTAAACCATAAGTATTTGAATTTGGGCATTTAAATGCTATAAAATAATTTAAATGCTCAAATAATTCTGGAAATAAATGTTTGCTGTTGGAAATAATCTAAACAGAGCCCACAATTATTTTCAGGATTTTTGGAAATGTTTTAGTATTTTAATTAAAGCCCAATAGTTGTAGTTAAATAGAAAAACAGAAACAAATAAAAAAAGAGAGGGAAGCTACCTGGGCCTTACCTGTGCTGGCCCAGCCCACCTTGCTCGGCCCAGCCGACTGGCTGCCAGTCGTCGTCCTCCTCCCGCCAGAAGGACACAGAGCGCGTGGCCGGCGCCCGCGGCCACACGCCGGCCACCTCCTGCTTCCGCCGACGCCTTGGAGACGTCCAGGGATGCCACACGACCCCCACGTCCCCCTCTCATCCTCTCGCACTCTCCCCCTCATCTCTCTCACTCTCCCCCGTGATGGCCAAGCGCGAACCTCGCCGCCGATCGCCGTAGTTGCCACCAGAGCCACCCCCTCGCCCCTCCGACGAGCCCAATAGCTCCGCCTCGTCGCCCTGCACCTCCCCGCCGACCCACATGACTCCAACCGCCGCCGAACGTCGTATTCGCCCTCGTCTTCAACCTCGGTACCCGCCGGACGCCGTTCATCGATTCGCCTCGCTCCGGTCGCCCCCGAGCCCACTGAGCTGCTCATCGACCTCCCTGTGAGCTCCTCTTCCTTTTCCCTAGCTCCCGTGCTCGTTTGGCCCCTGTAGCCGCCACCTCCACCGCACCCGAGAGCTCCCCGCCGCCGGCCATGGCGCCGTCGTGGCCAGAGCCACAGTGGCTCGAAGCCAAGCACACCGTTGAGCTCAGCGCAGCACCAGGAACCCGTAGCCACCACTAGCTCCTTCTCCCGTGCACCGTAGCCTCGAAACCAACCCCGCCCGAACTCCAGCCGCCGCCACGAGCTCGATTCCGGCGAGCTCGCTCCACCCCAGCTCCTCCCACTTGCCCCACTAGATGCGCGCGAGCCCCAGCTACGCGTAGCACGTCTCCGCCGTCGATTTGGTCACCAAGGGACCAAATCTGAAGCCCTCCGCCGTCTCGGCCTCGCCGGTGGCTCAACGCCAGCGGGATTAGCCCCGCCGACCAGGGGTTTGACCCCAGTTTGACTCCCCTGAGTCAATGACAAGTGGGCCCCCTTTGTTAACTAAATCAGATTAGTTTTAACTAAAAATAATTAGCTTAATTAACTACTGACATGCGGGACCCACCAGTCAGGTTTGACCTGGACGTCCCCGTTGACCACTGACGTCACCCTGACGTAATGCTGACGCAGTAATTAAATTACTGGAATTATTCTTATACAGGAAATTCCAGAAAATAGTCAAAACTTCTAAAAATCATAGAAAATCAACCATAGCTCCAAATGCAAAGATTTATATATGAAAAATGATCAGAAAAATTCAATCTATCCATCTGTAATGGTTTCATGCATGACAAAACAAGTTTACCTTGCTGATTAAGCAGAATAAGGAAATGCACTATTAAGGCCATGTTTAACGAGCTAATAATTGAATCTTTGATTCAAATAAGTTCAATCCTTTCTGTTATAGCTTGCATTAGGCCAAGACACATTCATATTGCCATATCATAGCATGCATCATATTGTTGCATATCGTCATGTGTTGATTGTGTTCCGATGTGTTCTTCGTGGTAGGTTCTACCTCCGAGGATATTCACGAGTATCCAACTGAAGGGTAGTATCCCACTACCACTCCATCAGGCAAGCAACCATTGATCATTCCGATACAACCCATGTTCTCGCTTCTGCTCTTGATTACTGCATTAAGACAACGCGTTTCAATCTGCTGTGTGCTACGGTAGTTGAACCCTTATCCTCTGCATGACCTGTCATTGCCACAGTAACTAGATGAAACCCACTAGCATGTGTAGGAGTTGATTGAGCCATGTATGTGATTCCTACCTTGCTATGCCTGCTATGCTTAGAGTTGTGTCAGGTCTGGTCCATCTGGGTGATGGGCTAGAGTGAAATGCTTATGTCGGTAATGTGAGGGATGTGTTGAACATGTTTTGGTAAAGGTATCGATGAGAGGCCATGTAGGAGTACATGGTGGGTTGTTTCATTGAGGCCGTCCCTAAGAACTGAGATCTATATGTGTGATTTAAGATGCAGTTACTACCGTACATTGGGCCCGAAACCAATGGACCCTCTCGGCTTCTTAATCACCCTAGTACTCTGTCCAGGAGTTGCAAATAGTTTCTTGTGTTTGTAGGTTATGTGTTGGCGGCCGTGCATAGCGCTGACCCTAGGGGTGGGCTATGTTGCGGTAGATACACCGTGGCCGGGTATGCCGGGCGCCCGTTAGGCGTCTCGGGACCCTGTTCACATCGTTCGGGGCCGTATGTGGAAACCTCGGCCGGACTCCCTGCGGATGGAACCTGGATAGATGATAAACCTGGACTAGAGACTTAAGTGTTTAGGTAGGCCATGGCCGACACCCTCGCTGGGCTTCCGCTTGAAGGTTGCCAAGTACATGTCGTGTAAGCGGCGGTAAGTGGTGAAAGCATGTATGAAGAAGTACACCCTGCAGGGTATAAAACTATTCGAATAGCCGTGTCCGCGGTAAAGGACTACTTGGTTGCCTATACAGTTCATAGACAAGTTAATGGATACTACTAAAAGACTCAAGATAAGTGTGAGTACCGAGGATGGCCCTCTCGTAGGATGACGAGGGAGGATCCCCGATGGAGTATTGTGTTGGTGAGTAGTGGACTCGTGTGCGAAAACTATTTTACTGGTGGAGTTCCGTAGGATAGCTTAGCCAAGAGTCAAAGCTGGCTTGCTACATTAACCCCACCACCCTCTTGAGAATAAGCATGTTTAGTAGGTTCTGATGTAAGACTTGCTGAGTACCTTTGTACTCATGTTTGCTTAATTACTGTTTTTAGACGACAACACCGCCCCCTCCGATGGGTTCTACATAGACCTTGACGTCGACGAGTGACTAGCCACCCAGGTGGTGATCCTGGCCATGGAGGGCCCTATGTAGATAGACAGGCTTCGAGAAGCCTTCTTTCTTTCTAGAGTCTGTACTCAGACTAGTTGCTTCCGCATGTGCCTGCATGATTGTATGACTTGAGTGTCGGGTCATGTGACCCCTATCTGTATGAACTTGTTATGTATGGCTCTCTGGAGCCTTTAAATAAAGTACTTGAGTTATAGAGTTTTGTTGTGATGCCATGTTGTATGTACTCATATCGGGCATACTGTGTGTATGATTGAAATGCTTGGTATGAGTGGGATCCGACAATCTAGTTGTTTATCCTTGGCAGCCTTTCTTATGGGGAAATGTAGTCTAGTGTTCCTCGAGCCATAGTAGTCCGCTACAGCCCGGTTCACCGGAGTCCTGCTAGCCCAGCACTACTGCTCAGGACACTTGACTGGCCGGCATGTGTTTCACTTCGTTCCTATGTCTGTCCCTTCGGGGAAATGTCACACGGTGATATCCGGAGTCCTGCCTAGCCTGCTATAGCCCAGGTTCCCCGGAGTCCTGTTAGCCCAGTGCTACAGCCCGGAATCACTCGCTGATGACCGACATGCTCGATGTGATTCATGTATGCCTGTCTCCATAGGTCTGTGCCGCTTTGGGTTCACGACTAGCCATGTTGGCCCGGGTTCTCTGTCATATGGATGCTAGCGACACTATCATATACGTGAGCCAAAAGGCGCAAACGGTCCCGGGCCATGGTAAGGCGACACCCGTGGGATACCATGCGTGAGGCCACAAAGTGATATGAGGTGTTACCGGCTAGATCGATGTGACTTGGAATCGGGGTCCTGAGAGCAGCACATATATATCCATCACATAAATATCCAGCACATATATATCCAACATAATAAATATCCAGCACATATATATCCATCCATACATACATAGTAGGTTGCACATAGTTGCATCGATCCATACATATTACAATATGCAAAGTTTCATCATAGCAAGCGAGGAGAATACAAGAAGTGCATCAAAGGAAAAAAACAGGAAAAAGCAAGCAATCCATCATAGGAAGCTGGCTTCCGTGAAGTGAATGAAACCTGCAAAATGACAAATAAGAAAGTTAGAAAAAGAAGACTAGAAGAAGAATTAGACTAGAAGAAAAAGAATAGAAGAAGAAGACTAGAAGAAGAAGTATATGCCATATATTAGCTAACTTAGGTGAAATGTATCGTTTATGAGCTAACCTAGGTGAAATGGGTAGTTTATGAGCTATCCTAGGTGAAATGGATCATTTTGGAGCTAAGTTAGGTGAAATGGGTCG
>NC_057806.1:269157855-269165674 GCF_018294505.1 Triticum aestivum
GGTGAAATGAGTTGTTTATGAGCAAACCTAGGTGAAATGGGCCGTTGATGAGCTAACCTAGGTGAAATAGGTTGTTTATGAGCTAACCTAGGTGAAATGGGTCATTTATGAGCTAACCTAGGTCAAATGGGTCGTTTATGAGGTAACCTAAGTGAAATGGGTCGTTTATGAGCTAACCTAGGTGAAATTGATCATTTTGAAGCTAACTTTGTTGAAATGGGTCTTTTATGAGCTAACTAAGGTGAAATGCCACGTTTTTGAGCTAATTAAGGTAAAATGGATCGTTTTTGGGCTAACTTAGGTGAAATGGGTCATTTTGGAGCTAACCTAGGTGAAATGGGTCATTTTGGAGCTAACCTAGGTGAAATGGGTCATTTTAAAGCTAACGTAGGTAAAATGGATCATTTAGGAGCTAATCTATGTAAAATGGGTCATTTTAGAGCTAACTTGGATAAATTGGATCACTTGTAAGCTAACTAAGGTAAAATGAGTCATTTTAGAGCTAACTTAGGTAGAATGGATGGTTTATGAGGTCAGTAAGCTTATTAAGTCATTTTGGAGGAAAAGAAGCTAACTCTAGGTCATTATGGTAAGCATATTGGAGGAAATAAAGCTAAGTCTAGGTCTTTATGCATTTGTTAAGCAAAACACTAGAGAAACTTACCGTGATCACGGAGGTGTAGGAGCGGGCTGGCTCGCGCCGGTAGCTGGAGAAGGAGCGGACTGGCTCGCGCCAGTAGCTGGAGAAGGATCGTGCGATGCGTTTCTGGAGTTAAGCTGCACCAAAGATCATTTCCAATGTCTCGTTAGCATTATGACACTCAAATGTTAAGACTAGCAAGTAATGTCCATTCAAATTAAACTCACCGTGCTCCCAGGAGCAATCACTGGCATCGGCGGAGCGGTCTGACCGGACTTCTCGCACATAGACTGCACATTTGGTTTTCACAACAGAGTCATACTAGTTAGTAATGAGACTCAAATGTTAAGACTAGCAAGTAATCTGCAGAAGAAACTTACCACAAGGAGCTCGTACATGGCCCTTGCCTGCATGTCATTCCGTGCCCTCTCCTCCTCCAACATCTTTGTCGTCCTCTCCTCCAACTCCCGCTGCCTCTCCGCCGCCTCCGCCAGAAGTTTCTCCGTTCTATCTCTCTCACTCTGTATAGCAGCCTGCAACACCACTCACATGACCATTTGTAATCATTGATGGAAGCGCACACAATGTAATGGAGAAAGATAGCTGAGTACGTATAACTAACCTTGAAGGCGAGTTGGACTGGCCGTTCACGAGGCCTTATCTCAGGAGCGGAGCTCGACTGACGCGCCTTGATCTCCGGGAGAGTGCTAGGACAACGTATAAGTCCATCTCCCATGGCTATGGAGCCATGGGACCTCCCGCCACCAGATATCATCAGCAGCTCTGTATCAATGGGACCCTGGCTCGGGTTAAAGTCCTCCCCTTTCCTCGCCTTCCGCTGATCTCTATATTGCACGAGCTTGTCGTGGGCGGAGATGTTGGTGAAGTTCTTTGGATCATCAAGGTCAGACGCAGAGAATGCCTTGACTTTCTTGTAAGGGCCAGTGTGGGCCATGGCATACAAGTCGTACACCTCTGGCACCTTATCCGCCTTATTATAGCGTGCCTGAAAGAGAGAAACAAAGTAAATTAGTAATTAAAGGGCTAAAGCTAGCATGATGAATGAATTGCATGAATCATGAAGCAAACCACATACCCAGTTCCGCCCGTACTGAAATAAGTTGGAGCTGCCTTGGTGGTGTGGCACACCTTCCATTTGGGCACGTTTGTCCTTGGCCTCTTTATGGGTGGCCAGCCATTCTTTTGAGCACCATGCATTGACCAACACCTCCCAACAATCCATCCGATCCGCACACCATCTCGGAGGGGCCTAAGTTAGCAAATAGAAACTTGAGCGCTAGGGCTATGAATTACTAAATGAAGGAAGTAAGTACAAGGCCTTAAGAATTACCTTCATGTACTTCTCCTTACTCAAGAACTTATCGTGGCACTCCTGCTTGGGCTTCTTGATACCACGCCCGGCGTAGTAGTCTCGAATAGCCTCCACCCGAACCTCATGTCGTAAGTTCTGAAGTAGGCGCTTGCACTCCTTGTGGATAACATGATCCGCCTCCTCCTCGTATCCCTCCTCACACCTGTAGAATGTCTGCAATCAAATGAGACAATATTGATTAGTACAATTAATAACTAGCTAGTTGAAGATTTTTAATTGTGTAAAGGAGCAATTAGCCAGAACTTTCTGATCATGATGTCTGCCCTTGTCTTGCACAAGACACCGTCGATAATCTCACACGGCGGGGCCGGGGCAGCCAAGTAGTGCTCCCAAGTCAATCCAACCTCTGGAAGCCGACCCTCACCAGGCAACGTGACAAATCCCGGGAAGTTTTGCCGAATCAGAACTCCAAGGACGGAGTTGGGCCGGCGGACACTTTCATGGTGGTCCCAACCCCTGCAGCATGACAAGGCCAACACATCAGTTATTTGAAGAAACGTGAATGCAGAAGGTACAAAAAGATTAAATGCACTTACCTCTCCCCATCAGGGAAAATCAACCACCTCTGCTCGCGGGTCGCCGGCACGGACGGGAGCCGTGTAGCACCACGCTGGTAGACGTTGCCCCCTCCTCCCCCTCCTCATCAGTCGGCTCCCCGCCATCATCAGCATGGCCACTCGGCTCCCCGCCATCATCAGCGCGGCCACTCGGCTCCTCAGGCTGACACGACCAGGTACCCCATCCAGACGTGTGCTCCTCCGGGGTCTCGTGGGCCCAAGTCTCGTGGGTCGAAGGCCCGTCGACCCGAGGCTCGTGGGCCGAAGACCCGTGGACCAGAGGCTCGTGGACCGGAGTCCGTGCAGCCTCCTCCTCAGACGAGTCCACCCTAGCAGTCACGTGCTCGGGTGAAACAGCTGGGGGCGGCGGCGAGGAAGGCGCCGTAAGAGTCACCCTACCTCCTCTCCCGCGACCACGTGCTCCACCTCCTCTCTTTTTCTTACCTCGTCCCCTGCTGGGCACCGCGGTCGACGAAGAAGGGCCCGGCGGTGTCGCCATACTGTCCAGCAACGCTCGGCAGAGAGGTGCGTGTGGAATGGAAGACCTCGCACCACGCGCCGACAAAGAAGGGGCCTCGGCACGCTCCCGACCAGCGCCCACCATCTTTCAACACCTGCCATGACAAAGAATAAACGAAATTAGTACAACATAAAAAAAGTACCGACATGAATAATAATATGTATATCACTTAAGTGTATCATCATCAAGTACAACATAAAAAAATTGAATACCTGACACTACTAATAATCTCGATCAGTATCATCAATAAATGCATAATCATCATCATCACTATAATCAATGATGGGCTCATAGGGTTCATTGGCATCAACATGTGCAAGGCCACCTTGACATAATCGGTCAAGCATTGACATGTCATCCGCAGCAGTAACCTCTTCTTGTTCCGGCTCTTCTTGTTCCTCCTCTGGGGTGATGTCAGATTCATTGTCGTTGTCTACTTCAATGTTTTGGGGTGAAGTATAGCGGTTCTTGAAACGCTTTTTGGAAAGACGTGTCTCTTGGAAGAATTCTCCTTCATATGTGTCTGGGTTAATGTGAGGTTCATAATCCTCTTCCTTTGGGGGAGAAAGTCTAGCACGTGGCGGCACTTCATAAACGACATCCCAACCTTTCAAATTTGGATTAGTTTGGCAGGCCCACGGTAGATAGTATACTTGGGTCGCCTGTTGAGCCGTAATATAGACATCAGGAACATCTAAATGGGTGCTTTGGTTGATTTCAACTAGCCCTATATGTTCATGAGTCCTTCTAGTCTCCTTCGGCTGAAACCAATAACATTTGAAGACTACGACATTCGGTGGGTTTTCACCATAGAACAGAAGTTCATAAATTGCTTCAACTCTCCCATAATACTCGGTACCTCCTTCGCCGATAGCAGATACACAACAATTTGTAGACTTTTGGTCGGCCATAGATAGCTCTTTGCCATAGGTACGAAAGCGATACCCGTTGATGTCGTACTTGTCAAATGAACGGACCTTATATTCAAAACCATTAGTGACTTGTCTCAATTCAGCGTCCATAGACTCTGAATTAGCCTACAAGTTTAATATGAAAGGATTGTTGCATTATGCACAAATTAGCGAATGAAATGAAATTGTCTAATAGAAATTACCGTTTGTTTGAACCAAGAGATGAAACCGGGATAGCCGCCTCCTTGCTTTGCGAGAAGCTCATACTCTTCGACGGAATCCTTTTGGATCTCCGCTCCATACGAGAATATGGCAACGTATCGACTGTATGACATATCCAGGAATAAGAGCAGTTCAAAGGAAATAGAAGTTGCGAAACAATGTACCGAGAACTTACTCGATGTACGGCCGCACTTCTATCAGGTTGTTGAAGATATACAACGAAATGGTCCGCCATTCTTCGTTATCCAAAGATACTGCATGTGAAACACTAGCTGGTGCGAGATTCCCTTTGAATAGGCTGAGGTTGGATCCATCCTTTTTAGGCTCGTCAGCATTGTACCGAGGCTTCGGATTATGCAAATGACGATTTTTGGCTTCGTAGTGCGCTGTTACGAAGTTTGCCGCCTCCTCTGTGATGAATGCCTCAGCCATCGATGCTTCAATTCTACGTTTATTTTTACATTTTTCTCGAAGCATCTTCTGCATCCTCTCAGTTGGGTAGCACCAACGATTTTGCACGGGCCCCCCCAATCTTGCCTCGGTCGGGAGATGCAAAATCAAATGCTGCATTGGATTAAAGAAGCCCGGTGGAAAGATCTTCTCTAACTTGAAGATCAACTCTCGTGCCAACTCTTCCATTTCTTCTAGCACGCCAGGCGATAGTTCTTTCGCACAAAGAACACGGAAGAAATAGCTGAGTTCTGCCAGTACTAGCCATTCATCCTCAGGGATGAAGCCACGCAACATCACCGGCATTACCCGCTCAATCCATATGTGCCAATCATGACTCTTGAGACCAAATATCTTCAGTTTATCAATATCCGCTCCCCTCTTTAGATTCGCTGCATACCCATCGGGGAACATCAACTGTTGTTGCACCCACAAGAGAATTTCCCTCATAGCTGGACTTCCAAGATTGAACCATGCCTTTGGCTTCGTCCAGTTCTGCTTTCCTTTCGGTTCTTTCATGTTTTGTAACGGCCTATCACATAGCGCCTCCATATCGACTCTAGCCTTAGTATTATCCTTTGACTTCCCATCTATGCCGAACAATGTACCAAAAAGTGCCTCAGTGATATTCTTCTCAGTGTGCATCACGTCGATGTTGTGTGGGCAAAGGAGGTCTTTGAAGTAAGGCAGATCCCATAAGCATGTTTTGTGAGTCCACGCGTGCTTAGTATTATACCCCTTGAAGTACCCTGGACGTTGTGGATCTGGCTCGAGAGCGTTTAACTGATCTAGGGTTTGTTGGCCTGTCAATGCAGGTGGTGCAGAGTTTTTGACAACTCTACCCTTGATGAAGTTCTTCTTGTCTTTCCTGAACTTATGGCGAGGATCCAGGAACTGTCTATGCATGTCAAAGCAAGAAGACTTGCGACTGGCCTAAAGCCAACGAAACTCAAGAGCTCCCTTGCATGTGGGGCACGGGAACCTTCCATGCACACACCAGCCAACGAATAGCGCATACGCGGCAAGTCATGCGTCGAGTACATGTACCAGACACGCATTATGAAGTTCCGTTTGCTAAAGGCGTCGTATGTCTTGAACCCATTATCCCAGGCTTCTTGCAATTCATCCTTAAGCGGCTGCATGTACACATTCATATTTTTCCCCAGATAGTTGGGTCCTGGAATTATCAACATCAGGAAAATGTTCTTTCTTTGCATAATCTGTCCGGGGGGGAGATTGAGTGGAAAGACAAATACGGGCCAACAACTGTATTGGGCCGCCGTCATACCAAACACACTAAACCCATCCGTGCTGATGCCGACTCGAGGATGCCTCGGATCTGCTGCTTTGTCAGCATGTAATTCATCAAACTTTTTCCACGCAACACCATCCGATGTGTGTACCATCATCAGATTCCCATCTGCATCTAGTTCGGTTCTTTTGCCTGTTTTGTGCTATGTCATCTGTTTGGCCGTCTCTTCGACCATGAAAAGACGTTGAAGTCTTGGTACGATTGGCATATACTGAAGAACACTAACAGGTATTTTGGTCTGTGTCTTCTCACCCATACCGTTGTCTACCACAATATACCTGGAAGACTTGCAAATGGGACAATAGTTCAAGTCCGCATAGTCAAGCCTAAATAAGGCACATCCTTTCTCACAGGCATGTATCTTCTCATAGGGCATCTTCAGTGCACGGAGGATTTTGTCCGACTAGTACAGGTTTGCAGGCATTACATGGCCTTTGGGTAGAAAGCGTCCAAATACTGTCATAATTGTGTCATAGCATTCTCTGCCCAAGTTGAACTGAGCCTTCAGAGCCATTACTTGTGAGATGGCATCCAACTGACAAAGCTCAATGTGCTCGTGGAGCGGACGTTTTGAAGACTCCAACATTTCATTGAAGGCCTTTGCAGATTCCTCCATCTCCTCGTCCGAATCCCGAGCATCATCATAGTCTTGCACCATGTTTTCCATCTTGGTACCATGCTCGTCGGTGCGACGATGATCCACCTCAGCTCGGTCACATTGGGCAGACTCACCATGAAATGTCCACACCGTATAATCGGGCGTAAAACCACTCTTCTGCAGGTGTTTGCCCATTTCAGCCTCTGTCTTCTTTTCCCAATTGCCGCACCAGAAACAGGGGCACCAGGTTTTCTTTTGGCCATTTGCAAATGCGGCTTGCACAAACCCCTTGGTTTTTGTGAACCATTCAGCGCTCCATTTGTTCTGACCAGTGTGACCGATATACATCCACGCACGGTCACTCATCTTGACTTTCAGAGCTACTGGACACACAAAAATTATATATGTAATTCACCATGTATATATTCATCAGTTGATCTACTTTGTCAATTTTATTACGTCCATGCAACCTACACTCTAATAGGTAATGATAGGTCCTAATCCCACCCGTGTATGTGTAGATTGGGTTCATTTTCCCATGCTATGCTCCGGATCCGACGCAAAATTTCGACAACACCTCCCCACTGTTCTCCTGATACACGTCTCTGCAATAAACAGAGAGGATGTGTACCCGGAGAACAACAGGGGAGGAACGAAATTTATGCGTCGGATCTGGAGCAAAGCATATGGGAAAACGAACCCAATCTACACATACTCGGGCTGTCCATGGATAGTGTTGGACAATTCGAAAGAATCAAGGTTATAAATATGCAAATGCATGCATATTTATAACTATGACGCTTTCGAACGGGAGACACATATTGGTTACGCATACTGATGATTCAAGACACATATATAGCTAGCTATCAAGTTTCATCGGAATAAATCAAATAATTAATGGGGGAGGAGGACTTGTCATTTGTGCTCACCCACGAACGAAGGGGCAGAGCTCGTCAAACGCACGGCGAGGTCGTCGAACACCAAACCTCGCAGCGATGAAACAACTGCACATTTAAATCTACACGATCAACACAATTATATATGATGTTTTTCATAACAAAATCGAAAAATATATGACCTAACTAATAATTCACAAATATATGACCCCGTCGGCCTCTGGAAGGCCAAAGAACACCTTTTCGGGAGGTGTCGGGGGTCGGGGTGTCCTGTCGGTGTCGGGGTGCCGTGTCGGGGTCAGGGTGCTGTTTCGGGGTCG
>NC_057806.1:269166495-269180326 GCF_018294505.1 Triticum aestivum
GGCGGCGGCGGGGTGGTGGGGCGACGGGGCGGCGGCGAGTAGCTGGGGAGAGAAAGAGAGAGAGAGGGGCGGGGTGGGGCGGCCGTTAACGTTAGTGGGGCCTTCCCTCTTTGCCGTCCGCCTTTTTGCTCTTTGCTGTCCGCTAGCGGACGGCAAAGAGGGGGGCCGTTAGGTTTTTTTAGCAGCTCGTCAGTGGGGCCCCTCCCTCTTTGCCGTCCGCTAGCCGACGGCAAAGAATCTTTGCCGTCTGCTAGCCGACGGCAAAGAACTGACTGATGACAAATTAGGTCTTTACCATTAGCCAGTTCTTTGCCGTCTGCTTTTTGGTAGCTGATGGCAAAGAGCTTCTTTGCCGTCTGCTAGCTGACGGCAAAGAGCTGGTAGATGGCAAAGTAGCTGATTCCAGTAGTGATTCAGTTACCTCAGCATCTTTTGCCATAAGGCATGATGCAGAAGATGATGATTCTGGTTTGAATGTCATTGTTTTGAGAGATTCCTTGAAGTCCTCAAACCAAGGATCATGACAAGTTCGATGACCTTCATAGACCTTAGAGAGACGGTCCTAGATGAGCTTCGCATGATCGAGATGCATGATATTCCTGAACTGATTTTGTGACAGGCTGGAGCAGATGACATCCTTCACCGTGAGGTTGAGAAGAGTATACTTGCGAATGTCATCCGCATCCGCCATCTTGCATAGATCAGTCAGGCCAATCTCAGTGACGGTCCACAACTCGCTGTTCATCGCCATGAGGCGTTTCTTCATCATGGACTTCCACTTGGGATATTCGTGACCATCAAAGATGGGGCATGTGTAACGCCCTCGATGCGGCTATATCTCCTACGTGTCGGAGCACGACTTAGAGGCATAACCGCATTGAAAGCAATGTCGCAAGTAAGGTAATCTTCACAACAATCCCATGTAAATAGATAATAAGGGGAAAGGTACATAGTTGGCTTACACTCGCCACGTCACACAAAGTACATAAATAGCATTACAACATCCAATACACTCATGGTCCGACTATGGTACCAAAATAAAAGATCAACCCAACATGCGACACGGTCCCGATCGCCCCAACTGGGCACCCCTACTGATCATTAGGGAAAGACACATAGTAATGGCGTGAGTCTTTGTCGAACTCCCACTTGAGCTCAAGCGCATCATCTGGAACGGAGTCATCGGGCCCTGCATCTGGTTTGGAAGTAATCTGTGAGCCACGGGGACTCAGCAATCTCGCACCCTCGCGATCAAGACTATTTAAGCTTATAGGTAAAGGCAAGGTAATGTGTGGAGCTTCAGCAAGCGACTAGCATATATGGTGGCTAACCTGTTCGCAAATGAGAGCGAGAAGAGAAGGCTAAGCACGAATGAATAAGTATAGAGAAACCTACGGCAAACATTACTCCAACACCGTGTTCACTTCCCGGACTCCGCCGAGAAGAGACCATCACGGTAACACACACAGTAGATTCATTTTAATTAAGTTAAGGTTCAAGTTATCTACAACCGGACATTAACAAATTCCCATCTGCCCATAACCGCGGGCACGGCTTTCGAAAGTTCAAATCCCTGCAAGGGAGTCCCAACTTAGCCCATGGCAAGCTCTCACGGTCAACGAAGGATATACCTTCTCCCGAGACGTTCTGATCAGACTCGGTATCCCGGTTCTACAAGACAACTTCGACAAGTTAAAACAAATCCAGCAACATCGCCCGAATGTGCCGACAAATCCCGATAGGAGCTGCACATATCTCGTTCTCAGGGCACACTCAGATGAGCTCTCCATACAACTAAAACCAAACCTCGAGTTTCCCCGAGGGGGCGCTGCATAGGACTCTAGTTTGGACCAACACTCAGAGGAGCACTGGCCCGGGGGGTTAAATAAGATGACCCTCGGGCTCCAGAAACCCAAGGGAAAAGAGGCTAGGTGGAAAATGGTAAAACCAAGGTTGGGCATTGCTGGAAGAGTTTTATTCAAGGCGATTTGTCAAGGGGTTCCCCTTATTACCCAACCCTGTAAGGAACGCAAAATCCGGGAACATAACACCGATACGACGGAAACTAGGGCGGCAAGAGTGGAACAAAACACTAGGCAAAAGGCCGAGCCTTCCACCCTTTACCAAGTATATAGATGCATTAATATAACAAGATAATATAATGATATCCCAACAAGAAAATAATGTTCCAACAAGGAATGATTTCCAATCTTCACCTACAACTAGCAACGCTATAAGAGGGACTGAGCAAAGCGGTAACATAGCCAATCAACGGTTTGCTAGGACATGGTGGGTTAGAGGTTTGACATGGCAATTTGGGAGGCATGAAAAGCAAGTGGTAGGCATCGTAGCATAGGCATAGCAAAAGAGCGAGCATCTAGCAAAGCAAAGATAGAAGTGATTTCGAGGGTATGATCATCTTGCCTGCAAAGTTGTCAGAGTTGACTGGATCCTCGAAAGCAAACTCAACGGGCTCCTCCTTAGCGAACTCGTCTCCCGTCTCTACCCGAACAAGACAAACAAGCAAAAGGAACACAATCAACCACGTGCAAATGCTCGAACAACATGATGCAAACATGGTATGCTATGCGGGATGCGATATGTGATGCATATGCAAGATTTGACAAGGAATGATTGAACCTGGCCTCAAATTGGAAACCCAAGTGTGCCACTGGAAAGGTGAGGTGATTTCGGTTGAAATTGATATAAAGAACACCGGAATCGGAGGCACGGTTTGGAAATGGCAAGCAAAACAAAAATGGCACCGCTCTGCGATAAACAGCAAGTAGCCATCTAAATGCAACAAGTTAATTATGCTACAACACTCAAACATGGCAACAAAATACATGGCAGGATCCACTCATAATGCTTGACAAAATATGAACACTGAGCTACGGCCAAATCATCCATTAACAGGTTCAAACAAGCATGGCAAAAGAGCAAATGATAAACAGGTTTGAGACTTAGTGAAATTAACACAAGCCTGGAATTCCAGATCAGGTAGCACACTTTGGAGCACGAAAACTACATGCTACCGGAACTTAACATGGCAAAGTAAAGCAAGGCATGGAGCTACTCAAAGATCTTAACAAAAGTCCCTTAGTGACCTTGAGCCAAAAGGGATCAGAAAATACATTTGCAAGCATGTGAACATGGCAAAAACATAATCAGGTTACAGACTTAGAGAAAAACTGGAACATGTAAATCTGTTAACGAGTAGGCATGTTTACGAGCTCGATGCACTCACTACAGAGCAAGGCATGACAATCTAAGCATACACCCATCAAGAATACATATTATATAAGCTAGACATGGCAAGAACAACAACATAGCATGCACGGATCAACAACAACATCCTCGGCAAAATCGCTAACAAGTAGACAATCTGCCAGGATTCACGAAATAGCAAAAGTAGAGTTCGATTGACTCAAGCTAAGATGCTCCATAATTGCAAACAAAGACATGGATGGATAGAGCACCACAATATAAACAAATCATCCTTACTGATCATCCTCAAAAAAGTCACGGATCACTAGGAAACAACATGAACATATGGCATATTGATAAAAACAGATCAAGGACTTGGAGAAATTCTAAGTCCCTGAAATCAGCATTATCGAATGCACTATTTTGCAAGCTTGTGCTAGTCACCGCACATATCACAAAAATACATGGATAGCACCTCTGGAAAGATGGCAAAGCATATAACAAAACTCATGTAGAGCTCAGGAGCATATCATGCACACATTAATCATGGCAAAAATGACAAATAGCTATTTGGTGCAGCAGATCTGACAATTATCTCAAATAGCTCTCTTCCAACAGCATTTCGGGCATCAAGATGAGCTCAAATGAAAATGATGCAATGAGATGAAATGATGTACTCTCTGAGGCGAACATTTTGATATGCTACACGCGCAAAACGGAGTTACGGGTGCAAAGTTACGGCATGATGAAGATGGCAAAATAAATAAGGAGAGAGGGGGAAAAGTCAACCGTCATTTTGGATCCAGATCTAGGGTTTCGTTGGGTACTGTAGCAGCTCAGGCTCGCCTGAGAAAATGGCCGCGGCGGCCGGCGCAACGCAGCTCACCGGACTTGCCGAGGAAGGAGCCGGCGAGGGGGGAAGGACTTGGCGCGCGGTGGAGGTGGTGCACGCCAGCGACGAGGAGGCGCGGAGACGGGCGGTGGCGGTGACCGGCAACTGCGGCGGCGGGCGGTGGGCGCGGGTGGTGAAGCTCGCCGGCGGCGGCGGCCGGCGACTGCGTGCGGCGGCGCGGTGGAGAGGTTGGCGCGCCTTAGGAGGAGGAAGGCGCCGGGCGTGGGCGGCGCTGATCTGGGCCGCGGGGGCCGGATCTGGGCCCGTTGGGCCTCGGCGGCGCGTGGGTCGGCGGCGGTGACGTGGCGGCGCGGGAGTGGTTGGCGGCGGTGTGTCCGGCGTCGGCGGACAATGTCCGGCGCGCGGAGGAGCGGATCTAGGGTTTCGGGAGAGGGGAGACCCGTGAATTTCGGAGGGGGACCTATTTATAGGCATAGGACGAGCTCGGAGAGTCCAAATGAGGTGTGGTTCTCGGCCACGCGATCGTGATCGAATGCTCTAGATGATGGAGAGGGTTTTGGTGGGTTTTTGCGCCAAATTGGAGGGGTGTTGGGCTGCAACACACACGAGGCCTTCTCGGTCCCTCGGTTAACCGTTGGAGTATCAAACGAAGTCCAAATGGCACGAAACTTGACAGGCGGTCTACCGGTAGTAAACCAAGGCCGCTTGACAAGTCTCGGTCCAATCCGGAAATGTTTAACCCCCACACACGAAAGGAAGGTAGAAAGGACCACTGGAGGAGATAGGAGCGCCGGAATGCAAAACGGACAACGGGGAAAATGCTCGGATGCATGAGACGAACACGTATGCAAATGCAATGCACATGATGGCATGATATGAGATGCATGAAAACGACAACAACACACGGATACAAAAACCCGAACCCGAGAAAATAAAATAACTTAGTGCCGAAAACGGCAAGAGTAGGAGTACATATTAGGTAAATTATATCCGGGGTGTTACAACACTCCACCACTACAAAAGGATCTCGTACTGAGATCTAGGACTGGAAGAACGCTGGGTACTCAGAATGGAGGTGATCCTCGCGTTCCCAGGTGGCTTCACGGTCGGAATGGTGTGACCACTTGACTTTGAGGAATTTGATTGACTTATTGCGAATCTTGCGTTCAGTCTCTTCAAGAATAGCAACGGGGTGCTCACGATAAGAGAGATCTTCTTGGAGATCAATGTCTTCAAAGTTGGCGGTGCGGTCAAGAGTCTTGAAGCACTTGCGGAGCTGAGAGACATGGAACACGTCGTGCACATTTGCAAAGTTTGAAGGTAGCTCGAGTTGATAGGCGAGATCGCCTCTCTTGCTGACGATCTTGAAAGGACCCACATATCTAGGGGCAAGCTTCCCTTTGATACCGAACGACGAGTACCTTTCATTGGAGAGACGCGGAGGTAAACATGGTCTCCGATCTCGAAAGCCAAATCATGGTGCTTACTATCATAGTAGCTCTTCTGGCGCGATTGCGCTGCTTTGAGGTTATCACGAATGACTTTACACATCTCTTCTGCCTTTGTGATTAAGTCATTTCCGAGAAGTTGACGTTCACCGGTTTCTGACCAGTTGAGTGGAGTAAGGCACTTCCTGCCATACAGAATTTTGAATGGGGCCTTGCCCGAACTTGCTTGAAAACTGTTGTTGTAGGAGAATTCAGCATATGGAAGACAATCTTCCCACTTCATACCGAAAGAGATCACACAAGCCCTGAGCATATCTTCAAGAATCTGATTGACACGCTCGACTTGACCGCTAGTTTAAGGATGGAAAGCTGTGCTGAAGCGGATGTTGGTGCCCATGGCCTTCTGAAAAGACTCCCAAAACTTGGAGGTAAAGATGCTGTCACGGTCTGAAGAGATCACATGTGGAATACCATGCAACGAGACAATCCGAGAGGTATACAGCTCTGCCAATTGAGCTGCAGTGATAGACTCTTTGATAGGCATAAAGTGAGCCACTTTAGTGAGTTTGTCGATGACAACGAATATAGCATCATTGCCACGCTTGGACTTTGGAAACCCAGTCACGAATTCCATCTCAATGTGGTCAAACTTCCATTCTGGAATGGCAAGAGGTTGGAGGAGACCAGCTGGCCTTTGGTGTTCTGCCTTCACTCTTCTGCAGACATCACATTCATTCACGAACTTAGCAATCTCGCGCTTCATTCGAGTCCACCAATAAGCCTGTTTGAGGTCCTGATACATCTTCGTACTCCCAGGGTGGATGGAGAGGAGTGAATTGTGAGCCTCGTTCATGATCACTTTACGAAGGCCACCTTTGGGCACAACAATACGATCCTCGAAGAAGAGAGTGTCATTGTCATCAAGGCGATAGCACTTGTACTTGGGTTGACTCTTGGCAATCCCAATCTTCACCTTCTTCACCATAGCATCAAGAAGTTGAGCCTCGCAAATCTGGTCTTCCAAAGTAGGAGAGACTTGAAGGTTGGCGAGGAAACCTTGAGGAACAACTTGCAGATTGAGTTTGCGGAAAGCTTCACAAAGCTCGGGTTGGTAAGGCTTGATAATCAGACTGTTGCA
This sequence comes from Triticum aestivum, assembly GCF_018294505.1. Lineage (NCBI taxonomy): Eukaryota > Viridiplantae > Streptophyta > Magnoliopsida > Poales > Poaceae > Triticum > Triticum aestivum. The sequence continues at coordinate 269,173,142 of NC_057806.1, forward strand.
GTATGCCTTCCTGCTCAAAGCGTCAGCAATCACATTGCCCTTGCCTGGAGTATACTCGATACTCGGATTATACTCTTGAATCATTTTGACCCAACGAGTCTGCCTGAGGTTGAGATTAGGCTGAGTGAAGATGTACTTGAGACTCTTGTGGTCAGTGAAGATGTCCACTTTTCTTCCCAATAAGAGATGTCTCCAAGTCAAAAGAGCATGCACAACTGCCGCCAACTCGAGGTCATGAGTGGGGTAGTTCTTCTCATTGGGCTTCAACTGGCGAGAGGTATAAGCCACAACTTTCTTCTCTTGCATCAACATTGCACCAAGACCTTGAAGAGAGGCATCGCAGAAGACCTCGAACGGTTTGGATTCATCGGGAGGAGTCAGAACTGGAGCAGTGACTAATTTCTCTTTCAAAGTGTTGAAAGTGATGTCACATTCCGGAGACCAAACATACTTGACATGCTTCTGGAGAAGGTTTGAAAGGGGCTTCGCAATCTTAGAAAAGTTCTCAACGAACCTTCGACAATAGCTTGCGAGACCGAGGAAGCTGCGGAGTTGCTTCACGTTCTAAGGTGGTTCCCAATTCACGATTGCAGACACCTTCTCAGGATTCACCGCAATGCCCTTGGCAGAGATGATATGCCCAAGATAAAGAACCTCATCGATCCAAAACTCGCACTTTGAGAACTTGGCGTAGAACTGATGTTCCCTCGGCTTATCGAGCACCAAACGCAAGTGCTTGGCATGATCTTCCTTGTTCTTCGAAAAGACCAGAATGTCGTCGAGATAGACCAAAACAAAATCATTTGTGTAGGCATTGAAGATAAAGTTCATCATGCGAGAGAAAGTCGGAGGAGCGTTGACGAGGCCAAAAGACATGACAGTGTATTCGTATGAACCATAGCTTGTTCTGAAAGCCGTCTTGGGAATATCTTGCTCACGGATTCGAATCTGGTGATAGCCCATATGGAGATCAAGCTTGGAGAATACTTGGGCACCTTTGAGTTGTTCGAACAGCTCGTTGATGTTGGGAAGTGGGTACTTGTTCTTGATAGTCTTCTTGTTCAATGGACGGTAGTCAACACAAAGTCGGTCCGTTCCATCCTTCTTCTTCACAAAAAGAACTACACAACCCCACGGAGAAGAACTAGGTCGGATGAGACCCATTCGCTCTTGAATATCGAGTTGCTTCTTCAGCTCCTTCAACTCTTCAGGTCCGAGCTTGTAAGGACGTTTGCAAACCGGTTCCGTGCCAGGCTCAAGATCGATGACGAATTCAACTGGCCGGTGCGGAGGCATTCCTGGAAGCTCTTCTGGAAAGACGTCTTGATATTCGTAAACGACTGGAATTTGCGAGATGGCATCCAGTTCACCCTTCTCATTGAGGGAAAACAGACGGATGGTATCATCACGAGCAGCAAAGACAATTACATCCTCAGACGAATGAGTCAATTGAATCTGCCTGGCAGCACAATCAAGATGCGCCTTATGCTTAGAAAGCCAATCCATTCCGAGAATAAGATCAATATCTGAGTCGCCCAGAACAATAGGAGAAGCTAGAAATTTGTAGTCGCCCAACGTGATAGAAATATCCGGGAGCAGAAATTAGCTGTCATTTGCTTACCCGATGACATGATTTGCAAAGAATTTTGCAGATACTGATAATCGCAATCATGCTTTGATGCAAAAGGTTTGGAAATGAAACAATGCGATGCACCAGTGTCAAAAAGAACTCTTGCAGGAACATCGTTAACAGGAAGGTTACCCATGATGACATTTGATGAGTCCTCTGCCTGAGCTGCATTCACCATGTTGACCTTGGCGTACTTGGGGTTATGCTTGACCACAGCTGTACTTGCCGATCTCACAGGAGGAGGAGGAGGGAGACGCCTCTGGTTGAAGCATTTGTTGGCATAGTGACCCTTCTGTTGGCACTTGTTGCACGTGACCTCTGAAAGCGGACGGTGATACAGAGCACTCGATCTTGGAGCTTGAGACGAAGTCTTGTTCTGTAAACCAGGGTTGGGTGGGTGGGAAGATCCACTGCCACCTTTGCTCTTCTGTTGATACGGCTGACAGAACGGAGGAGGAGGAAGCCAATACTTCTGCTTCTTAGCCACTTGAGTAGAGGAAGAAGGAGTAGCGTCTCTGACTCGCTTCTTGGAAGCATCACACTTCAGTTGAGCGGCCTCTTGCTTCAATGCCATGTTGTAAAACTCATCGTACCTCCTGGGCTCAAAGAGAACGAGAGCTAGTTGGATTTCTTCTCTGAGACCACCCCTGAACTGGTATATCATGCTCTTCTCGTGAGGGGCGTCCTGCTTAGCAAAGCGGGCGAGCTTCCGAAACAACTTGTTGTAGTCATAGACAGGCATAGAGCATTGCTTCAGGTTGCGGAATTCCTCACGCTTGCTTTCAACCACGCTCTGAGGAATATGATGAGCTTTGAAGTCTTGACGGAATTCATCCCAGGTAATCTCACGGCCTCCTCTGGAATCTTTGTACTGCTGAAACCATTCTGCAGCTTGGTCTTTGAGTTGGAAGGAAGCGAACTTGACAAAGTCCTCAGGCCTGACATTACTGCACTCGAAATGCTTGCACAAGTCCACGAGCCAATCGTCAGAAACAGTTGCCTCAACACAATTGCTGAAAGTCTTTGGCTGGTTAGCAAGGAACTGGTTGAGTGTAGCAAAGTGATTCTGATTGTTGCCTTGGTTGCCTTGGTTGCCTTGGTTCGCTTGGTTGCGCTCTTGAAGAATTTGCTTGATCAACTGCGTGTTTGCATTGGTAGCGGCCATCACAGCTTGCCATGCCTCCGGAGGAGGGGGTGGTGGTGGCGGATCAGGATTCGGAGTCGTGCGCATTGGAGGAGCCATCCTGAAGAGGTTGACATCCATTAGCACATTGACAGATAAGATTGAAGCTGAATCAAGCGGGTTGAAATTGCAACATATAGTCTTCACATCTGAACAAAATGAACGAATGCATTCCAATTGAAATGGTCACATATCCATAAATTGAGAAGCCACTTAGAATTTAGGTAGAGGAATAAATCAACAAGGTACGGAACAAGAACGAATACTCGGTAAAGATCACCCAATCTCAAACCAAATATCCGTGGAAGAAGAACTAGAGCTACAAGAATTCCCACCTATGAAACTCGCAAACCTTTCCGGTTATGCAATCAGGTGTTGGGGATACAGGGGAAGCATAATATCTCACCCAAATCTAGCAAATCCTACATCCAGCTGTATCCATCCTTCAACACATAACCGAGAAAAACTTCAGAAATCGTCTACCTTAACCTTTGAAAAGCATCCGTTATACAAGTTATGGCAATACTCCCGAACTCTCGCCCCAGTACTGGGTGGCGTCGAGGTTATCTCACCAACAACTACATAAAAGAGATTTTCGATGTCGGCGAACTAAACTCGGGTATTCTAGAACTGCAAGGATAAAATTGTGATGACAACACCTCGGAGCTCAACTCCCCGGGACACTGCCACAACCCCTAAATGACAGGAGGCACCAAGAACAATGTTCTCGTCACAAATCCATCGTAACGATTCCAAGATACCCGCGTGATCCTAAAAATTTTTTTAGTGAAATTTGAGAAAAGAAGAGTCAAAACTCTACGTCAGGATGCCTTACCAGAGCGATTAAGGGACTGGGGAGTAAAAAGAATTCCTAAACTCTCCGATATATAATTCCTAAATGACTAAAAACATTTTCTAGACTCAACAACGGCAGCTAATTTTGATCAAGCAGTGGGGGCTCCTAAGGCCGGGGAAGGCTCTGATACCAACTTGTAACGCCCTCGATGCGGCTATATCTCTTACGTGTCGGAGCATGACTTTGAGGCATAACCGCATTGAAAGCAATGTCGCAAGTAAGGTAATCTTCACAACAATCCCATGTAAATAGATAATAAGGGGAAAGGTACATGGTTGGCTTACACTCGCCACATCACACAAAGTACATAAATAGCATTACAACATCCAATACACTCATGGTCCGACTACGGTACCAAAATAAAAGATCAACCCAACATGCGACACGGTCCCGATCGCCCCAACTGGGAACCCCTACTGATCATCAGGGAAAGACACATAGTAACAGCATGAGTCTTCGTCGAACTCCCACTTGAGCTCAAGCGCATCATCTGGAACGGAGTCATCGGGCCCTGCATCTGGTTTGGAAGTAATCTGTGAGCCATGGGGACTCAGCAATCTCGCACCCTCGCGATCAAGACTATTTAAGCTTATAGGTGAAGGCAAGGTAATGTGTGGAGCTGCAGCAAGCGACTAGCATATATGGTGGCTAACCTGTTCGAAAATGAGAGCGAGAAGAGAAGGCAAAGCACGAACGAATAACTATAGAGCAACCTACAGCAAACATTACTCCAACACCGTGTTCACTTCCCGGACTCCGCCGAGAAGAGACCATCACGGTAACACACACAGTAGATTCATTTTAATTAAGTTAAGGTTCAATTTATCTACAACCGGACATTAACAAATTCCCATCTGCCCATAACCGCGGGCACGGCTTTCAAAGTTCAAATCCCTGCAGGGGAGTCCCAACTTATCCCATGACAAGCTCTCATGGTCAACAAAGGATATACCTTCTCCCGAGACATTCCGATCAGACTCGGTATCCCGGTTCTACAAGACAACTTCGACAAGTTAAAACAAATCCAGCAACACCGCCCGAATGTGCTGACAAATCCCAATAGGAGCTGCACATATCTCGTTCTCAGGGCACACTCAGATGAGCTCTCCATACAACTAAAACCAAACCTTGAGTTTCCCCGAGGGGGCGCTGCACAAGACTCTAGTTTGGACCAACACTCAGAGGAGCACTCGCCCGGGGGGTTAAATAAGATGACCCTCGGGCTCCGGAAACCCAAGGGAAAAGAGGTTAGGTGGCAAATGGTAAAACCAAGGTTGGGCATTGCTGGAAGAGTTTTATTCAAGGTGATTTGTCAAGGGGTTCCCATTATTACCCAACCGCGTAAGGAACGCAAAATCCGGGAACATAACATCGATATGATGGAAACTAGGGCGGCAAGAGTGGAACAAAACACTAGGCAAAAGGCCGAGCCTTCCACCCTTTACCAAGTATATAGATGCATTAAGATAACAAGATAATATAATGATATCCCAATAAGAAAATAATGTTCCAATAAGGAACGATCTCCAATCTTCACCTGCAACTAGCAATGCTATAAGAGGGGCTGAGCAAAGCGGTAACATAGCCAATCAACGGTTTGCTAGGACATGGTGGGTTAGAGGTTTGACATGGCAATTTGGGAGGCATGAAAAGAAAGTGGTAGGCATCGTAGCATAGGCATAGCAAAAGAGCGAGCATCTAGCAAAGCAAAGATAGAAGTGATTTCGAGGGTATGATCATCTTGCCTGCAAAGTTGTCAGAGTTGACTGGATCCTCGAAAGCAAACTCAACAGGCTCCTCGTTAGTGAACTCGTCTCCCGGCTCTACCCAAACAAGACAAACAAGCAAAAGGAACACAATCAACCACGTGCAAATGCTCGAACAACATGATGCAAACATGGTATGCTATGCGGGATGCGATATGTGATGCATATGCAAGATTTGACAAGGAATGATTGAACCTGGCCTCAAATTGGAAACCCAAGTGTGCCACTGGAAAGGTGAGGTGATTTCGGTTGAAATCGATAGAAAGAACACCGGAATCGGAGGCACGGTTTGGAAATGGCAAGCAAAACAAAAATGGCACCGGTTTGCGATAAATAGCAAGTAGCCATCTAAATGCAACAAGTTAATTATGCTACAGCACTCAAACATGGCAACAAAATACATGGCAGGGATCCACTCATAATGCTTGACAAAAGATGAACACTGAGCTACGGCCAAATCATCCATTAACAGGTTCAAACAAGCATGGCAAAAGAGCAAATGATAAACAGGTTTGAGACTTAGTGAAATTAACACAAGCCTGGAATTCCAGATCAGGTAACACACTTTGGAGCACGAAAACTACATGCTACAGGAACTTAACATGGCAAAGTAAAGCAAGGCATGGAGCTACTCAAAGATCTTAACAAAAGTCCCTTAGTGACCTTGAGCCAAAAGGGATCGGAAAATACAATTGCAAGCATGTGAACATGGCAAAAACATAATCAGGTTACAGACTTAGAGAAAAACTGGAACATGCAAATCTGTTAACGAGTAGGCATGTTTACGAGCTCGATGCACTCACTACAGAGCAAGGCATGACAATCTAAGCATACAGCCATCAAGAATACATATTATATAAGCTAGACATGGTAAGAAAAACAACATAGCATGCACGGATCAACAACAACATCCTCGGCAAAATCGCTAACAAGTAGACAATCTGCCAGGATTCATGAAATAGCAAAAGTAGAGCTCGATTGACTCAAGCTAGGGTGCTCCATAATTGCAAACAAAGACATGGATGGATAGAGCACCACAAGATAAACAAATCACCCTTACTGATCATCCTCAAAAAGGCACGGATCACTAGGAAACAACATGAACATATGGCATATTGATAAAAACAGATCAAGGACTTAGAGAAATTCTAAGTCCCTGAAATCAGCATTATCGAATGCACTATTTTGCAAGCTTGTGCTAGTCACCGCACATATCACAAAAATACATGGATAGCACCTATGGAAAGATGGCAAAGCATATAACAAAACTCATGTAGAGCTCAGGAGCATATCATGCACACATTAATCATGGCAAAAATGACAAATAGCTATTTGGTGCAGCAGATCTGACAATTATCTCAAATAGCTCTCTTCCAACAGCATTTCGGGCATCAAGATGAGCTCAAATGAAAATGATGCAATGAGATGAAATGATGTACTCTCTGAGGCGAACATTTTGATATGCTACACGCGCAAAACGGAGTTACGGGTGCAAAGTTACGACATGATGAAGATGGCAAAATAAATAAGGAGAGAGGGGGGAAAGTCAACCGTCGTTTTGGATCCAGATCTAGGGTTTCGCCGGGTACTGTAGCAGCTCGGGCTCGCCTGAGAAAATGGCCGCAGCGGCTGGTGCAACGCAGCTCACCGGACTTGCCGAGGAAGGAGCCGGCGAGGGGGGAGGGACTTGGGGCGCGGTGGGGGTGGTGCACACCGGCGACGAGGAGGCGCGGAGACGGGCGGTGGCGGC
>NC_057806.1:269180605-269190170 GCF_018294505.1 Triticum aestivum
GCGGGGGCCGGATCTGGGCCCGTCGGGCCTCGGCGGCGCGCGGGTCGGCGGCGGTGACGTGGCGGCGCGGGAGTGGTTGGCGGCGGTGTGTCTGGCGGCGGCGGACAATGTCCGACGCGCGGAGGAGCGGATCTAGGGTTTCGGGAGAGGGGAGACCCGTGAATTTTGGAGGGGGGACCTATTTATAGGCATAGGAGGAGCTAGGAGAGTCCAAATGATGTGCGGATTTCGGCCACGCGATCGTCATCGAACGCTCTAGATGATGGAGAGGGTTTTGGTGAGTTTTGGGGCCAAATTGGAGGGGTGTTGGGCTGCAACACACACGAGGCCTTCTCGGTCCCTCGGTTAACCGTTGGAGTATCAAACAAAGTCCAAATGGCACAAAACTTGACACGCGGTCTACCGGTAGTAAACCAAGGCCGCTTGGCAAGTCTCGGTCCAATCCGGAAATGTTTAACCCCCACACACGAAAGGAAGGTAGAAAGGACCACCGGAGGAGATAGGAGCGCTGGAATGCAAAACGGACAACGGGGAAAATGCTCGGATGCATGAGAGGAACACGTATGCAAATGCAATGCACATGATGGCATGATATGAGATGCATGAAAACGACAACAACACACGGAGAAAAAAAAACCCGAACCCGAGAAAATAAAATAACTTAGTGCCGGAAACGGCTAGAGTAGGAGTACATATTAGGTAAATTATATCCGGGGTGTTACAACACTCCACCACTACGAAAGGATCTCGTCCCGAGATCTAGGACTGGAAGAACGCCGGTTACTCAGAATGGAGGTGATCCTCGCGTTCTCAGGTGGCTTCACGGTCAGAATGGTGTGACCACTTGACTTTGAGGAATTTGATTGACTTATTGCGAGTCTTGCGTTCAGTCTCTTCAAGAATAGCAACGGGGTGCTCACGATAAGAGAGATCTTCTTGGAGATCAATGTCTTCAAAGTTGACGGTGCGGTCAGGGGTCTTGAAGCACTTGCGGAGCTGAGAGACATGGAACACGTCGTGCACATTTGCAAAGTTTGAAGGTAGCTCGAGTTGATAGGCGAGATCGCCTCTCTTGCTTACGATCTTGAAAGGACCCACGTATCTAGGGGCAAGCTTCCCTTTGATACCGAACGACGAGTACCTTTCATTGGAGAGACACGGAGGTAAACATGGTCTCCGATCTCGAAAGCCAAATCACGGTGCTTACTATCATAGTAGCTCTTCTGGCGCGATTGCGCTGCTTTGAGGTTATCACGGATGACTTTACACATCTCTTCTGCCTTTGTGATTAAGTCATTTCCGAGAAGTTGACGTTCACCGGTTTCTGACCAGTTGAGTGGAGTAAGGCACTTCCTGCCATACAGAATTTCGAATGGGGCCTTGCCCAAACTTGCTTGAAAACTGTTGTTGTAGGAGAATTCAGCATATGGAAGACAATCTTCCCACTTCATGCCGAAAGAGATCACACAAGCCCTGAGCTTATCTTCAAGAATCTGATTGACACGCTCGACTTGACCGCTAGTTTAAGGATGGAAAGTTGTGCTGAAGTGGATGTTGGTGCCCATGGCCTTCTGAAAAGACTCCCAAAACTTGGAGGTAAAGATGATGTCACAGTCTGAAGAGATCACATGTGGAATACCGTGCAGCGAGACAATCCGAGAGGTATACAGCTCTGCCAATTGAGCTGCAGTGATAGACTCTTTGATAGGCAGAAAGTGAGCCACTTTAGTGAGTTTGTCGACGACAACGAATATAGCATCATTGCCACGCTTGGACTTTGGAAACCCAATCACGAAGTCCATCTCAATGTGGTCAAACTTCCATTCTGGAATGGCAAGAGGTTGGAGGAGACCAGCTGGCCATTGGTGTTCTACCTTCACTCTTCTGCACACATCACATTCATTCACGAACTTAGCAATCTCGCGCTTCATTCGAGTCCACCAATAAGCCTGTTTGAGGTCCTGATACATCTTCGTACTCCCAGGGTGGATGGAGAGGAGTGAATTGTGAGCCTCGTTCATGATCACTTTACGAAGGTCACCTTTGGGCACAACAATGCGATCCTCGAAGAAGAGAGTGTCATTGTCATCAAGGCGATAGCACTTGTACTTGGGTTGACTCTTGGCAATCCCAATCTTCACCTTCTTCACCATAGCATCAAGAAGTTGAGCCTCGCGAATCTGGTCTTCCAAAGTAGGAGAGACTTGAAGGTTGGCGAGGAAACCTTGAGGAACAACTTGCAGATTGAGTTTGCGGAAAGCTTCACAAAGCTCGGGTTGGTAAGGCTTGATAATCAGACTGTTGCAGTATGCCTTCCTGCTCAAAGCGTCAGCAATCACATTGGCCTTGCCTAGAGTATACTCGATACTCGGATTATACTCTTGAATCATTTCGACCCAACGAGTCTGTCTGAGGTTGAGATTAGGCTGAGTGAAGATGTACTTGAGACTCTTGTGGTCAGTGAAGATGTCCACTTTTCTTCCCAATAAGAGATGTCTCCAAGTCAAAAGAGCATGCACAACTGCCGCCAACTCGAGGTCATGAGTGGGGTAGTTCTTCTCGTTGGGCTTCAACTGGCGAGAGGTATAAGCCACAACTTTCTTCTCTTGCATCAACATTGCACCAAGACCTTGAAGAGAGGCATCGCAGAAGACCTCGAACGGTTTGGATTCATCAGGAGGAGTCAGAACTGGAGCAGTGACTAATTTCTCTTTCAAAGTGTTGAAAGCGATGTCACATTCCGGAGACCAAACGTACTTGACGTGCTTCTGGAGAAGGTTTGAAAGGGGCTTCGCAATCTTAGAAAAGTTCTCAACGAACCTTCGACAATAGCTTGCGAGACCGAGGAAGCTGCGGAGTTGCTTCACGTTCTAAGGTGGTTCCCAATTCATGATTGCAGACACCTTCTCAGGATTCATCGCAATGCCCTTGGCAGAGATGATATGCCCAAGATAAAGAACCTCATCGAGCCAAAACTCACACTTTGAGAACTTGGCGTAGAACTGATGTTCCCTCAGCTTATCGAGCACCAAACGCAAGTGCTTGGCATGATCTTCCTTGTTCTTCGAAAAGACCAGAATGTCGTCGAGATAGACCAAAACGAAATCATTTGTGTAGGCATTGAAGATAAAGTTCATCATGCGAGAGAAAGTCGGAGGAGCGTTGACGAGGCCAAAAGACATGACAGTGTATTCGTATGAACCATAGCTTGTTCTGAAAGCCGTCTTGGGAATATCTTGCTCACGGATTCGAATCTGGTGATAGCCCATACGGAGATCAAGCTTGGAGAATACTTGGGCACCTTTGAGTTGTTCGAACAGCTCGTTGATGTTGGGAAGTGGGTACTTGTTCTTGATAGTCTTCTTGTTCAATGGACGATAGTCAACACAAAGTCGGTCCGTTCCATCCTTCTTCTTCACAAAAAGAACTCCACAACCCCACAGAGAAGAACTAGGCCGGATGAGACCCATTCGCTCTTGAATATCGAGTTGCTTCTTCAGCTCCTTCAACTCTTTAGGTCCGAGCTTGTAAGGACGTTTGCAAACCGGTTCCGTGCCAGGCTCAAGATCGATGACGAATTCAACTGGCCGGTGCGGAGGCATTCCTGGAAGCTCTTCTGGAAATACGTCTTGATATTCGTAAACGACTGGAATTTGCGAGATGGCATCCAGTTCACCCTTCTCATTGAGGGAAAACAGACGGATGGTATCATCACGAGCGGCAAAGACAATTACATCCTCAGACGAATGAGTCAATTGAATCTGCCTGGCAGCACAATCAAGATGCGCCTTATGCTTAGAAAGCCAATCCATTCCGAGAATAAGATCAATATCTGAGTCGCCCAGAACAATAGGAGAAGCTAGAAATTTGTAGTCGCCCAACGTGATAGAAATATCCGGGACGCAGAAATTAGCTGTCATTTGCTTACCCGGTGACATGATTTGCAAAGAATTTTGCAGATACTGATAATCGCAATCATGCTTTGATGCAAAAGGTTTGGAAATGAAACAATGCGATGCACCAGTGTCAAAAAGAACTCTTGCAGGAACATCGTTAACAGGAAGGTTACCCATGATGACATTTGATGAGTCCTCTGCCTGAGCTGCATTCACCATGTTGACCTTGGCGTACTTGGGGTTATGCTTGACCACAGTTGTACTTGCCGACCTCACAGGAGGAGGAGGAGGGAGACGCCTCTGGTTGAAGCATTTGTTGGCATAGTGACCCTTCTGTTGGCACTTGTTGCACGTGACCTCTGAAAGCGGACGGTGATACGGAGCACTCGATCTTGGAGCTTGAGACGAAGTCTTGTTCTGAAAGCCAGGGTTGGGTGGGTGGGAAGATCCACTGCCACCTTTGCTCTTCTGTTGATACGGCTGACAGAACGGAGGAGGAGGAAGCCAATACTTCTGCTTCTTAGCCACTTGAGTAGAGGAAGAAGGAGTAGCGTCTCTGACTCGCTTCTTGGAAGCATCACACTTCAGTTGAGCGGCCTCTTGCTTCAATGCCATGTTGTAAAACTCATCGTACCTCCTGGGCTCAAAGAGAACGAGAGCTAGTTGGATTTCTTCTCTGAGACCACCCCTGAACTGGTATATCATGCTCTTCTCGTGAGGGGCGTCCTGCTTAGCAAAGCGGGCGAGCTTCTGAAACAACTTGTTGTAGTCATAGACAGACATAGAGCATTGCTTCAGGTTGCGGAATTCCTCACGCTTGCTTTCAACCACGCTCTGAGGAATATGATGAGCTTTGAAGTCTTGACGGAATTCATCCCAGGTAATCTCACGGCCTCCTCTGGAATCTTTGTACTGCTGAAACCATTCTGCAGCTTGGTCTTTGAGTTGGAAGGAAGCGAACTTGACAAAGTCCTCAGGCCTGACGTTACTGCACTCGAAGTGCTTGCACAAGTCCACGAGCCAATCGTCAGAAACAGTTGCCTCAACACAATTGCTGAAAGTCTTTGGCTGGTTAGCAAGGAACTGGTTGAGTGTAGCAAAGTGATTCTGATTGTTGCCTTGGTTGCCTTGGTTCGCTTGGTTGCGCTCTTGAAGAATTTGCATGATCAACTGCATGTTTGAATTGGTAGCGGCCATCACAGCTTGCCATGCCTCCGGAGGAGGGGTTGGTGGTGGCGGATCAGGATTCGGAGTCGTGCGCGTTGGAGGAGCCATCCTGAAGAGGTTGACATCCATTAGCACATTGACAGATAAGATTGAAGCTGAATCAAGCGGGTTGAAATTGCAACATATAGTCTTCACATCTGAACAAAATGAACGAATGCATTCCAATTGAAATGGTCACATATCCATAAATTGAGAAGCCACTTAGAATTTAGGTAGAGGAATAAATCAACAAGGTACGGAACAAGAACGAATACTCGGTAAAGATCACCCAATCTCAAACCAAATATCCATGGAAGAAGAACTAGAGCTACAAGAATTCCCACCTATGAAACTCCCGAACCTTTCCGGTTATGCAATCAGGTGTTGGGGATACAGGGGAAGCATAATATCTCACCTAAATCTAGCAAATCCTACATCCAGCTGTATCCATCCTTCAACACATAACCGAGAAAAACTTCGGAAATCGTCTACCTCAACCTTCGAAAAGCATCCGTTATACAAGTTATGGCAATACTCCCGAACTCTCGCCCCAGTACTGGGTGGCGTCGAGGTTATCTCACCAACAACTACATAAAAGAGATTTTCGATGTCGGCGAACTAAACTCAGGTATTCTAGAACTGCAACGATAAAATTGTGATGACAACACCTCGGAGCTCAACTCCCCGGGACACTTCCACAACCCCTAAATGACAGGAGGCACCAAGAACAATGTTCTCGTCACAAATCCATCGTAACGATTCCAAGATACCCGCATGATCCTAAAAAAAATTTAGTGAAATTTGAGAAGAGAAGAGTCAAAACTCTACGTCAGGATGCCTTACCAGAGCGATGAAGGGACTGGGGAGTAAAAAGAACTCCTAAACTCTCAATTCCTAAATGACTCAAAACATTTTCTAGACTCAACAACGGCAGCTAATTTTGATCAAGCAGTGGGGGCTCCTAAGGTCGGGGAAGGCTCTGATACCAACTTGTAACGCCCTCGATGCGGCTATATCTCCTACGTGTCGGAGCACGACTTAGAGGCATAACCGCATTGAAAGCAATGTCGCAAGTAAGGTAATCTTCACAACAATCCCATGTGAATAGATAATAAGGGGAAAGGTACATAGTTGGCTTACACTCGCCACGTCACACAAAGTACATAAATAGCATTACAACATCCAATACACTCATGGTCCGACTACGGTACCAAAATAAAAGATCAACCCAACATGCGACACGGTCCCGATCGCCCCAACTGGGAACCCCTACTGATCATCGGGGAAAGACACATAGTAACGGCGTGAGTCTTCGTCGAACTCCCACTTGAGCTCAAGCGCATCACCTGGAATAGAGTCATCGGGCCCTGCATCTGGTTTGGAAGTAATCTGTGAGCCATGGGGACTCAGCAATCTCGCACCCTCGTGATCAAGACTATTTAAGCTTATAGGTAAAGGCAAGGTAATGTGTGGAGCTGCAGCAAGCGACTAGCATATATGGTGGCTAACCTGTTCGCAAATGAGAGCGAGAAGAGAAGGCAAAGCACGAACAAATATAGAGCAACCTACGGCAAACATTACTCCAACACCGTGTTCACTTCCCGGACTCCGCCGAGAAGAGACCATCACGGTAACACACACAGTAGATTCATTTTAATTAAGTTAAGGTTCAAGTTATCTACAACCGGACATTAACAAATTCCCATCTGCCCATAACCGCGGGCACGGCTTTCAAAGTTCAAATCCCTGCAGGGGAGTCCCAACTTATCCCATGACAAGCTCTCACGGTCAACAAAGGATATACCTTCTCCCGAGACATTCCGATCAGACTTGGTATCCCGGTTCTACAAGACAACTTCGACAAGTTAAAACAAATCCAGCAACACCGCCCGAATGTGCTGACAAATCTCGATAGGAGCTGCACATATCTCGTTCTCAGGGCACACTCAGATGAGCTCTCCATACAACTAAAACCAAACCTTGAGTTTCCCCGAGGGGGCGCTGCACAGGACTCTAGTTTGGACCAACACTCAGAGGAGCACTGGCCCGGGAGGGTTAAATAAGATGACCCTCGGGCTCCGGAAACCCAAGGGAAAAGAGGTTAGGTGGCAAATGGTAAAACCAAGGTTGGGCAGTGCTGGAAGAGTTTTATTCAAGGTGATTTGTCAAGGGGTTCCCATTATTACCCAACCGCGTAAGGAACGCAAAATCCGGGAACATAACATTGATATGACGGAAACTAGAGTGGCAAGAGTGGAACAAAACACTAGGCAAAAGGCCGAGCCTTCCACCCTTTACCAAGTATATAGATGCATTAAGATAACAAGATAATATAATGATATCCCAACAAGAAAATAATGTTCCAACAAGGAACGATCTCCAATCTTCACCTGCAACTAGCAATGCTATAAGAGGGGCTGAGCAAAGCGGTAACATAGCCAATCAACGGTTTGCTAGGACATGGTGGGTTAGAGGTTTGACATGGCAATTTGGGAGGCATGAAAAGAAAGTGGTAGGCATCGTAGCATAGGCATAGCAAAAGAGCGAGCATCTAGCAAAGCAAAGATAGAAGTGATTTCGAGGGTATGATCATCTTGCCTGCAAAGTTGTCAGAGTTGACTGGATCCTCGAAAGCAAACTCAACGGGCTCCTCGTTAGTGAACTCGTCTCCCGGCTCTACCCAAACAAGACAAACAAGCAAAAGGAACACAATCAACCACGTGCAAATGCTCGAACAACATGATGCAAACATGGTATGCTATGCGGGATGCGATATGTGATGCATATGCAAGATTTGACAAGGAATGATTGAACCTGGCCTCAAATTGGAAACCCAAGTGTGCCACTGGAAAGGTGAGGTGATTTCGGTTGAAATCGATATAAAGAACACCGGAATCGGAGGCACGGTTTGGAAATGGCAAGCAAAACAAAAATGGCACCGGTTTGCGATAAATAGCAAGTAGCCATCTAAATGCAACAAGTTAATTATGCTACAGCACTCAAACGTGGCAACAAAATACATGGCAGGGATCCACTCATAATGCTTGACAAAAGATGAACACTGAGCTACGGCCAAATCATCCATTAACAGGTTCAAACAAGCATGGCAAAAGAGCAAATGATAAACAGGTTTGAGACTTAGTGAAATTAACACAAGCCTGGAATTCCAGATCAGGTAACACACTTTGGAGCACGAAAACTACATGCTACAGGAACTTAACATGGCAAAGTAAAGCAAGGCATGGAGCTACTCAAAGATCTTAACAAAAGTCCCTTAGTGACCTTGAGCCAAAAGGGATCAAAAAATACAATTGCAAGCATGTGAACATGGCAAAAACATAATCAGGTTACAGACTTAGAGAAAAACTGGAACATGCAAATCTGTTAACGAGTAGGCATGTTTACGAGCTCGATGCACTCACTACAGAGCAAGGCATGACAATCTAAGCATACACCCATCAAGAATACATATTATATAAGCTAGACATGGTAAGAACAACAACATAGCATGCACGGATCAACAACAACATCCTCGGCAAAATCGCTAACAAGTAGACAATCTGCCAGGATTCACGAAATAGCAAAAGTAGAGCTCGATTGACTCAAGCTAGGGTGCTCCATAATTGCAAACAAAGACATGGATGGATAGAGCACCACAAGATAAACAAATCATCCTTACTGATCATCCTCAAAAAAGGCACGGATCACTAGGAAACAACATGAACATATGGCATATTGATAAAAACAGATCAAGGACTTGGAGAAATTCTAAGTCCCTGAAATCAGCATTATCGAATGCACTATTTTGCAAGCTTGTGCTAGTCACCGCACATATCACAAAAATACATGGATAGCACCTCTGGAAAGATGGCAAAGCATATAACAAAACTCATGTAGAGCTCAGGAGCATATCATGCACACATTAATCATGGCAAAAATGATAAATAGCTATTTGGTGCAGCAGATCTGACAATTATCTCAAATAGCTCTCTTCCAACAGCATTTCGGGCATCAAGATGAGCTCAAATGAAAATGATGCAATGAGATGAAATGATGTACTCTCTGAGGCGAACATTTTGATATGCTACACGCGCAAAACGGAGTTACGGGTGCAAAGTTACGGCATGATGAAGATGGCAAAATAAATAAGGAGAGAGGGGGGAAAGTCAACCGTCGTTTTGGATCCAGATCTAGGGTTTCGCCGGGTACTGTAGCAGCTCGGGCTTGCCTGAGAAAATGGTCGCGGCAGCCGGCGCAACGCAACTCACCGGACTTGCCGAGGAAGGAGCCGGCGAGGGGGGAGGGACTTGGCGCGCGGTGGAGGTGGTGCACGCAGGCGACGAGGAGGCGCGGAGACGGGCGGTGGCGGCGACCAGCAACTGCGGCGGCGGGCGGTGGGCGCGGGTGGCGAAGCTCGCCGGCGGCGGTGGCCGGCGACTGCGTGCTGTCACGCGGTGGAGAGG